>NW_026707964.1:0-82500 GCF_902713425.1 Acipenser ruthenus
GACCAAAATAGAGCTTTTTGGCCTCAACGCTAAGCGCTATGTTTGCCACTGATCAACACAAGAAAAGTCCATAATGTCAAAGTGAAAAATAAAATCTACAAATTGTTCTAAATTAATTACAAATATAAAACAGAAAATAATTGATTGCATAAGTAATCACCCCCTTTGCTATGACACACCTAAATAAGCTCTGGTGCAACCAGTTGTCTTTAGAAGTCACATAATTAGTCGAATGGAGTCCACCTGTGTGCAATTAAGGTGTTTCACATGATTTCAGGTTAAATACACCTGTCTCTGGGAGGTCCCACAGTTGGTTAGTACATTTCCTAACAAAAACTACATCATGAAGATGAAGGAACATTCAAAGCAAATCCGGAATAAGGTTCTTCAAAAGCACCAATCAGGGGTAGGATATAAGAACATTTCCAAGGCATTGAATATCCTCTCAGAGCACAGTAAAGTCCATTATTAAGAAATGGAGAGAATATGGCACAACTGTGAATCTGTCTAGAACAGGCCGTCCTCAAAAACGGAGTATCCGGGCGTATAGGGCACTAGTCAGGGAGGCCACCAAGAGGCCTATGGCAACTCTGAAGGAGTTACAGTGTTCCACGGCTGAGCTGGGAGACACTGTGCATATGGCAATAATAGCCCGGGTGCTTCACAAAACTGGCCTTTATGGGAGAGTGGCAAAAAGAAAGCCATTGTTGAAAAAAACTCGCATCAAATCTCGGCTAGAGTTTCCCAGAAGGCATGTGGGAGACTCTGAGACCAAGTGGAAGAAGATTCTATGGTCTGATGAGACCAAAATAGAGCTTTTTGGCCTCAACGCTAAGCGCTATGTTTGCCACTGATCAACACAAGAAAAGTCCATAATGTCAAAGTGAAAAATAAAATCTACAAATTGTTCTAAATTAATTACAAATATAAAACAGAAAATAATTGATTGCATAAGTATTCACCCCCTTTGCTATGACACACCTAAATAAGCTCTGGTGCAACCAATTGTCTTTAGAAGTCACATAATTAGTTGAATGGAGTCCACCTGTGTGCAATTAAGGTGTTTCACATGATTTCAGGTTAAATACACCTGTCTCTGGGAGGTCCCACAGTTGGTTAGTACATTTCCTAACAAAAACTACATCATGAAGATGAAGGAACATTCAAAGCAAATCCGGAATAAGGTTCTTCAAAAGCACCAATCAGGGGTAGGATATAAGAACATTTCCAAGGCATTGAATATCCTCTCAGAGCACAGTAAAGTCCATTATTAAGAAATGGAGAGAATATGGCACAACTGTGAATCTGTCTAGAACAGGCCGTCCTCAAAAACGGAGTATCCGGGCGTATAGGGCACTAGTCAGGGAGGCCACCAAGAGGCCTATGGCAACTCTAAAGGAGTTACAGTGTTCCACGGCTGAGCTGGGAGACACTGTGCATATGGCAACAATAGCCCGGGTGCTTCACAAAACTGGCCTTTATGGGAGAGTGGCAAAAAGAAAGCCATTGTTGAAAAAAACTCGCATCAAATCTCGGCTAGAGTTTCCCAGAAGGCAGGTGGGAGACTCTGAGACCAAGTGGAAGAAGATTCTATGGTCTGATGAGACCAAAATAGAGCTTTTTGTCCTCAACGCTAAGCGCTATGTTTGCCACTGATCAACACAAGAAAAGTCCATAATGTCAAAGTGAAAAATAAAATCTACAAATTGTTCTAAATTAATTACAAATATAAAACAGAAAATAATTGATTGCATAAGTATTCACCCCCTTTGCTATGACACACCTAAATAAGCTCTGGTGCAACCAATTGTCTTTAGAAGTCACATAATTAGTTGAATGGAGTCCACCTGTGTGCAATTGAGGTGTTTCACATGATTTCAGGTTAAATAGACCTGTCTCTGGGAGGTCCCACAGTTGGTTAGTACATTTCCTAACAAAAACTACATGATGAAGATGAAGGAACATTCAAAGCAAATCCGGAATAAGGTTCTTCAAAAGCACCAATCAGGGGTAGGATATAAGAACATTTCCAAGGCATTGAATATCCTCTCAGAGCACAGTAAAGTCCATTATTAAGAAATGGAGAGAATATGGCACAACTGTGAATCTGTCTAGAACAGGCCGTCCTCAAAAACGGAGTATCCGGGCGTATAGGGCACTAGTCAGGGAGGCCACCAAGAGGCCTATGGCAACTCTAAAGGAGTTACAGTGTTCCACGGCTGAGCTGGGAGACACTGTGCATATGGCAACAATAGCCCGGGTGCTTCACAAAACTGGCCTTTATGGGAGAGTGGCAAAAAGAAAGCCATTGTTGAAAAGAACTCGCATCAAATCTCGGCTAGAGTTTCCCAGAAGACATGTGGGAGACTCTGAGACCAAGTGGAAGAAGATTCTATGGTCTGATGAGACCAAAATAGAGCTTTTTGGCCTCAACGCTAAGCGTTATGTTTGCCACTGATCAACACAAGAAAAGTCCATAATGTCAAAGTGAAAAATAAAATCTACAAATTGTTCTAAATTAATTACAAATATAAAACAGAAAATAATTGATTGCATAAGTATTCATCCCCTTTGCTATGACACACCTAAATAAGCTCTGGTGCAACCAATTGTCTTTAGAAGTCACATAATTAGTTGAATGGAGTCCACCTGTGTGCAATTAAGGTGTTTCACATGATTTCAGGTTAAATACACCTGTCTCTGGGAGGTCCCACAGTTGGTTAGTACATTTCCTAACAAAAACTACATGATGAAGATGAAGGAACATTCAAAGCAAATCCGGAATAAGGTTCTTCAAAAGCACCAATCAGGGGTAGGATATAAGAACATTTCCAAGGCATTGAATATCCTCTCAGAGCACAGTAAAGTCCATTATTAAGAAATGGATAGAATATGGCACAACTGTGAATCTGTCTAGAACAGGCCGTCCTCAAAAACGGAGTATCCGGGCATATAGGGCACTAGTCAGGGAGGCCACCAAGAGGCCTATGGCAACTCTAAAGGAGTTACAGTGTTCCACGGCTGAGCTGGGAGACACTGTGCATATGGCAACAATAGCCCGGGTGCTTCACAAAACTGGCCTTTATGGGAGAGTGGCAAAAAGAAAAAAACTCGCATCAAATCTCGGCTAGAGTTTCCCAGAAGGCATGTGGGAGACTCTGAGACCAAGTGGAAGAAGATTCTATGGTCTGATGAGACCAAAATAGAGCTTTTTGGCCTCAACGCTAAGCGCTATGTTTGCCACTGATCAACACAAGAAAAGTCCATAATGTCAAAGTGAAAAATAAAATCTACAAATTGTTCTAAATTAATTACAAATATAAAACAGAAAATAATTGATTGCATAAGTAATCACCCCCTTTGCTATGACACACCTAAATAAGCTCTGGTGCAACCAGTTGTCTTTAGAAGTCACATAATTAGTCGAATGGAGTCCACCTGTGTGCAATTAAGGTGTTTCACATGATTTCAGGTTAAATACACCTGTCTCTGGGAGGTCCCACAGTTGGTTAGTACATTTCCTAACAAAAACTACATCATGAAGATGAAGGAACATTCAAAGCAAATCCGGAATAAGGTTCTTCAAAAGCACCAATCAGGGGTAGGATATAAGAACATTTCCAAGGCATTGAATATCCTCTCAGAGCACAGTAAAGTCCATTATTAAGAAATGGAGAGAATATGGCACAACTGTGAATCTGTCTAGAACAGGCCGTCCTCAAAAACGGAGTATCCGGGCGTATAGGGCACTAGTCAGGGAGGCCACCAAGAGGCCTATGGCAACTCTGAAGGAGTTACAGTGTTCCACGGCTGAGCTGGGAGACACTGTGCATATGGCAATAATAGCCCGGGTGCTTCACAAAACTGGCCTTTATGGGAGAGTGGCAAAAAGAAAGCCATTGTTGAAAAAAACTCGCATCAAATCTCGGCTAGAGTTTCCCAGAAGGCATGTGGGAGACTCTGAGACCAAGTGGAAGAAGATTCTATGGTCTGATGAGACCAAAATAGAGCTTTTTGGCCTCAACGCTAAGCGCTATGTTTGCCACTGATCAACACAAGAAAAGTCCATAATGTCAAAGTGAAAAATAAAATCTACAAATTGTTCTAAATTAATTACAAATATAAAACAGAAAATAATTGATTGCATAAGTATTCACCCCCTTTGCTATGACACACCTAAATAAGCTCTGGTGCAACCAATTGTCTTTAGAAGTCACATAATTAGTTGAATGGAGTCCACCTGTGTGCAATTAAGGTGTTTCACATGATTTCAGGTTAAATACACCTGTCTCTGGGAGGTCCCACAGTTGGTTAGTACATTTCCTAACAAAAACTACATCATGAAGATGAAGGAACATTCAAAGCAAATCCGGAATAAGGTTCTTCAAAAGCACCAATCAGGGGTAGGATATAAGAACATTTCCAAGGCATTGAATATCCTCTCAGAGCACAGTAAAGTCCATTATTAAGAAATGGAGAGAATATGGCACAACTGTGAATCTGTCTAGAACAGGCCGTCCTCAAAAACGGAGTATCCGGGCGTATAGGGCACTAGTCAGGGAGGCCACCAAGAGGCCTATGGCAACTCTAAAGGAGTTACAGTGTTCCACGGCTGAGCTGGGAGACACTGTGCATATGGCAACAATAGCCCGGGTGCTTCACAAAACTGGCCTTTATGGGAGAGTGGCAAAAAGAAAGCCATTGTTGAAAAAAACTCGCATCAAATCTCGGCTAGAGTTTCCCAGAAGGCAGGTGGGAGACTCTGAGACCAAGTGGAAGAAGATTCTATGGTCTGATGAGACCAAAATAGAGCTTTTTGTCCTCAACGCTAAGCGCTATGTTTGCCACTGATCAACACAAGAAAAGTCCATAATGTCAAAGTGAAAAATAAAATCTACAAATTGTTCTAAATTAATTACAAATATAAAACAGAAAATAATTGATTGCATAAGTATTCACCCCCTTTGCTATGACACACCTAAATAAGCTCTGGTGCAACCAATTGTCTTTAGAAGTCACATAATTAGTTGAATGGAGTCCACCTGTGTGCAATTGAGGTGTTTCACATGATTTCAGGTTAAATAGACCTGTCTCTGGGAGGTCCCACAGTTGGTTAGTACATTTCCTAACAAAAACTACATGATGAAGATGAAGGAACATTCAAAGCAAATCCGGAATAAGGTTCTTCAAAAGCACCAATCAGGGGTAGGATATAAGAACATTTCCAAGGCATTGAATATCCTCTCAGAGCACAGTAAAGTCCATTATTAAGAAATGGAGAGAATATGGCACAACTGTGAATCTGTCTAGAACAGGCCGTCCTCAAAAACGGAGTATCCGGGCGTATAGGGCACTAGTCAGGGAGGCCACCAAGAGGCCTATGGCAACTCTAAAGGAGTTACAGTGTTCCACGGCTGAGCTGGGAGACACTGTGCATATGGCAACAATAGCCCGGGTGCTTCACAAAACTGGCCTTTATGGGAGAGTGGCAAAAAGAAAGCCATTGTTGAAAAGAACTCGCATCAAATCTCGGCTAGAGTTTCCCAGAAGACATGTGGGAGACTCTGAGACCAAGTGGAAGAAGATTCTATGGTCTGATGAGACCAAAATAGAGCTTTTTGGCCTCAACGCTAAGCGTTATGTTTGCCACTGATCAACACAAGAAAAGTCCATAATGTCAAAGTGAAAAATAAAATCTACAAATTGTTCTAAATTAATTACAAATATAAAACAGAAAATAATTGATTGCATAAGTATTCATCCCCTTTGCTATGACACACCTAAATAAGCTCTGGTGCAACCAGTTGTCTTTAGAAGTCACATAATTAGTTTAATGGAGTCCACCTGTGTGCAATTAAGGTGTTTCACATGATTTCAGGTTAAATACACCTGTCTCTGGGAGGTCCCACAGTTGGTTAGTACATTTCCTAACAAAAACTACATCATGAAGATGAAGGAACATTCAAAGCAAATCCGGAATAAGGTTCTTCAAAAGCACCAATCGGGTAGGATATAAGAACATTTCCAAGGCATTGAATATCCTCTCAGACCACAGTAAAGTCCATTATTAAGAAATGGAGAGAATATGGCACAACTGTGAATCTGTCTAGAACAGGCCGTCCTCAAAAACGGAGTATCCGGGCGTATAGGGCACTAGTCAGGGAGGCCACCAAGAGGCCTATGGCAACTCTAAAGGAGTTACAGCGTTCCACGGCTGAGCTGGGAGACACTGTGCATATGGCAACAATA
This sequence comes from Acipenser ruthenus, assembly GCF_902713425.1. Taxonomy (NCBI): domain Eukaryota; kingdom Metazoa; phylum Chordata; class Actinopteri; order Acipenseriformes; family Acipenseridae; genus Acipenser; species Acipenser ruthenus. Next base: position 6,250 of record NW_026707964.1, read on the forward strand.
GCCCGGGTGCTTCACAAAACTGGCCTTTCTGGGAAAGTGGCAAAAAGAAAGCCATTGTTGAAAAAAACTCGCATCAAATCTCGGCTAGAGTTTCCCAGAAGGCATGTGGGAGACTCTGAGACCAAGTGGAAGAAGATTCTATGGTCTGATGAGACCAAAATAGAGCTTTTTGGCCTCAACGCTAAGCGCTATGTTTGCCACTGATCAACACAAGAAAAGTCCATAATGTCAAAGTGAAAAATAAAATCTACAAATTGTTCTAAATTAATTACAAATCTAAAACAGAAAATAATTGATTGCATAAGTATTCACCCCCTTTGCTATGACACACCTAAATAAGCTCTGGTGCAACCAATTGTCTTTAGAAGTCACATAATTAGTTGAATGGAGTCCACCTGTGTGCAATTAAGGTGTTTCACATGATTTCAGGTTAAATACACCTGTCTCTGGGAGGTCCCACAGTTGTTTAGTACATTTCCTAACAAAAACTACATCATGAAGATGAAGGAACATTCAAAGCAAATCCGGAATAAGGTTCTTCAAAAGCACCAATCAGGGGTAGGATATAAGAACATTTCCAAGGCATTGAATATCATCTCAGAGCACAGTAAAGTCCATTAATAAGAAATGGAGAGAATATGGCACAACTGTGAATCTGTCTAGAACAGGCCGTCCTCAAAAACGGAGTATCCGGGCGTATAGGGCACTAGTCAGGGAGGCCACCAAGAGGCCTATGGCAACTCTAAAGGAGTTACAGTGTTCCACAGCTGAGCTGGGAGACACTGTGCATATGGCAACAATAGCCCGGGTGCTTCACAAAACTGGCCTTTATGGGAGAGTGGCAAAAAGAAAGCCATTGTTGAAAAAAACTCGCATCAAATCTCGGCTAGAGTTTCCCAGAAGGCATGTGGGAGACTCTGAGACCAAGTGGAAGAAGATTCTATGGTCTGATGAGACCAAAATAGAGCTTTTTGGCCTCAAAGCTAAGCGCTATGTTTGCCACTGATCAACACAAGAAAAGTCCATAATGTCAAAGTGAAAAATAAAATCTACAAATTGTTCTAAATTAATTACAAATATAAAACAGAAAATAATTGATTGCATAAGTATTCACCCCCTTTGCTATGACACACCTAAATAAGCTCTGGTGCAACCAATTGTCTTTAGAAGTCACATAATTAGTTGAATGGAGTCCACCTGTGTGCAATTAAGGTGTTTCACATGATTTCAGGTTAAATACACCTGTCTCTGGGAGGTCCCACAGTTGGTTAGTACATTTCCTAACAAAAACTACATCATGAAGATGAAGGAACATTCAAAGCAAATCCGGAATAAGGTTCTTCAAAAGCACCAATCAGGGGTAGGATATAAGAACATTTCCAAGGCATTGAATATCCTCTCACAGCACAGTAAAGTCCATTATTAAGCAACGGAGAGAATATGGCACAACTATGAATCTGTCTAGAACAGGCCATCGTCATAAACGGAGTATCCGGGCGTATAGGGCACTAGTCAGGGAGGCCACCAAGAGGCCTATGGCAACTCTAAAGGAGTTACAGTGTTCCACGGCTGAGCTGGGAGACACTGTGCATATGGCAACAATAGCCCGGGTGCTTCACAAAACTGGCCTTTATGGGAGAGTTGCAAAAAGAAAGCCATTGTTGAAAAAAACTCGCATCAAATCTCGGCTAGAGTTTCCCAGAAGGCATGTGGGAGACTCTGAGACCAAGTGGAAGAAGATTCTATGGTCTGATGAGACCAAAATAGAGCTTTTTGGCCTCAACGCTAAGCGCTATGTTTGCCACTGATCAACACAAGAAAAGTCCATAATGTCAAAGTGAAAAATAAAATCTACAAATTGTTCTAAATTAATTACAAATATAAAACAGAAAATAATTGATTGCATAAGTATTCACCCCCTTTGCTATGACACACCTAAATAAGCTCTGGTGCAACCAGTTGTCTTTAGAAGTCACATAATTAGTTGAATGGAGTCCACCTGTGTGCAATTAAGGTGTTTCACATGATTTCAGGTTAAATACACCTGTCTCTGGGAGATCCCACAGTTGGTTAGTACATTTCCTAACAAAAACTACATCATGAAGATGAAGGAACATTCAAAGCAAATCCGGAATAAGGTTCTTCAAAAGCACCAATCAGGGGTAGGATATAAGAACATTTCCAAGGCATTGAATATCATCTCAGAGCACAGTAAAGTCCATTATTAAGAAATGGAGAGAATATGGCACAACTGTGAATCTGTCTAGAACAGGCCATCCTCAAAAACGGAGTATCCGGGCGTATAGGGCACTAGTCAGGGAGGCCACCAAGAGGCCTATGGCAACTCTAAAGGAGTTACAGTGTTCCACGGCTGAGCTGGGAGACACTGTGCATATGGCAACAATAGCCCGGGAGCTTCACAAAACTGGCCTTTATGGGAGAGTGGCAAAAAGAAAGCCATTGTTGAAAAAAACTTGCATCAAATCTCGGCTAGAGTTTCCCAGAAGGCATGTGGGAGACTCTGAGACCAAGTGGAAGAAGATTCTATGGTCTGATGAGACCAAAATAGAGCTTTTTGGCCTCAACACTAAGCGCTATGTTTGCCACTGATCAACACAAGAAAAGTCCATAATGTCAAAGTGAAAAATAAAATCTACAAATTGTTCTAAATTAATTACAAATATAAAACAGAAAATAATTGATTGCATAAGTATTCACCCCCTTTGCTATGACACACCTAAATAAGCTCTGGTGCAACCAGTTGTCTTTAGAAGTCACATAATTAGTTGAATGGAGTCCACCTGTGTGCAATTAAGGTGTTTCACATGATTTCAGGTTAAATACACCTGTCTCTGGGAGGTCCCACAGTTGGTTAGTACATTTCCTAACAAAAACTACATCATGAAGATGAAGGAACATTCAAAGCAAATCCGGAATAAGGTTCTTCAAAAGCACCAATCAGGGGTAGGATATAAGAACATTTCCAAGGCATTGAATATCCTCTCAGAGCACAGTAAAGTCCATTATTAAGAAATGGAGAGAATATGGCACAACTGTGAATCTGTCTAGAACAGGCCGTCCTCAAAAACGGAGTATCCGGGCGTATAGGGCACTAGTCAGGGAGGCCACCAAGAGGCCTATGGCAACTCTGAAGGAGTTACAGTGTTCCACGGCTGAGCTGGGAGACACTGTGCATATGGCAATAATAGCCCGGGTGCTTCATAAAACTGGCCTTTATGGGAGAGTGGCAAAAAGAAAGCCATTGTTGAAAAAAACTTGCATCAAATCTCGGCTAGAGTTTCCCAGAAGGCATGTGGGAGACTCTGAGACCAAGTGGAAGAAGATTCTATGGTCTGATGAGACCAAAATAGAGCTTTTTGGCCTCAACACTAAGCGCTATGTTTGCCACTGATCAACACAAGAAAAGTCCATAATGTCAAAGTGAAAAATAAAATCTACAAATTGTTCTAAATTAATTACAAATATAAAACAGAAAATAATTGATTGCATAAGTATTCACCCCCTTTGCTATGACACACCTAAATAAGCTCTGGTGCAACCAGTTGTCTTTAGAAGTCACATAATTAGTTGAATGGAGTCCACCTGTGTGCAATTAAGGTGTTTCACATGATTTCAGGTTAAATACACCTGTCTCTGGGAGGTCCCACAGTTGGTTAGTACATTTCCTAACAAAAACTACATCATGAAGATGAAGGAACATTCAAAGCAAATCCGGAATAAGGTTCTTCAAAAGCACCAATCAGGGGTAGGATATAAGAACATTTCCAAGGCATTGAATATCCTCTCAGAGCACAGTAAAGTCCATTATTAAGAAATGGAGAGAATATGGCACAACTGTGAATCTGTCTAGAACAGGCCGTCCTCAAAAACGGAGTATCCGGGCGTATAGGGCACTAGTCAGGGAGGCCACCAAGAGGCCTATGGCAACTCTGAAGGAGTTACAGTGTTCCACGGCTGAGCTGGGAGACACTGTGCATATGGCAATAATAGCCCGGGTGCTTCATAAAACTGGCCTTTATGGGAGAGTGGCAAAAAGAAAGCCATTGTTGAAAAAAACTTGCATCAAATCTCGGCTAGAGTTTCCCAGAAGGCATGTGGGAGACTCTGAGACCAAGTGGAAGAAGATTCTATGGTCTGATGAGACCAAAATAGAGCTTTTTGGCCTCAACACTAAGCGCTATGTTTGCCACTGATCAACACAAGAAAAGTCCATAATGTCAAAGTGAAAAATAAAATCTACAAATTGTTCTAAATTAATTACAAATATAAAACAGAAAATAATTGATTGCATAAGTATTCACCCCCTTTGCTATGACACACCTAAATAAGCTCTGGTGCAACCAGTTGTCTTTAGAAGTCACATAATTAGTTGAATGGAGTCCACCTGTGTGCAATTAAGGTGTTTCACATGATTTCAGGTTAAATACACCTGTCTCTGGGAGGTCCCACAGTTGGTTAGTACATTTCCTAACAAAAACTACATCATGAAGATGAAGGAACATTCAAAGCAAATCCGGAATAAGGTTCTTCAAAAGCACCAATCAGGGGTAGGATATAAGAACATTTCCAAGGCATTGAATATCCTCTCAGAGCACAGTAAAGTCCATTATTAAGAAATGGAGAGAATATGGCACAACTGTGAATCTGTCTAGAACAGGCCGTCCTCAAAAACGGAGTATCCGGGCGTATAGGGCACTAGTCAGGGAGGCCACCAAGAGGCCTATGGCAACTCTGAAGGAGTTACAGTGTTCCACGGCTGAGCTGGGAGACACTGTGCATATGGCAATAATAGCCCGGGTGCTTCATAAAACTGGCCTTTATGGGAGAGTGGCAAAAAGAAAGCCATTGTTGAAAAAAACTTGCATCAAATCTCGGCTAGAGTTTCCCAGAAGGCATGTGGGAGACTCTGAGACCAAGTGGAAGAAGATTCTATGGTCTGATGAGACCAAAATAGAGCTTTTTGGCCTCAACGCTAAGCGCTATGTTTGCCACTGATCAACACAAGAAAAGTCCATAATGTCAAAGTGAAAAATAAAATCTACAAATTGTTCTAAATTAATTACAAATATAAAACAGAAAATAATTGATTGCATAAGTATTCACCCCCTTTGCTATGACACACCTAAATAAGCTCTGGTGCAACCAGTTGTCTTTAGAAGTCACATAATTAGTTGAATGGAGTCCACCTGTGTGCAATTAAGGTGTTTCACATGATTTCAGGTTAAATACACCTGTCTCTGGGAGGTCCCACAGTTGGTTAGTACATTTCCTAACAAAAACTACATCATGAAGATGAAGGAACATTCAAAGCAAATCCGGAATAAGGTTCTTCAAAAGCACCAATCAGGGGTAGGATATAAGAACATTTCCAAGGCATTGAATATCATCTCAGAGCACAGTAAAGTCCATTATTAAGAAATGGAGAGAATATGGCACAACTGTGAATCTGTCTAGAACAGGCCGTCCTCAAAAACGGAGTATCCGGGCGTATAGGGCAATAGTCAGGGAGGCCACCAAGAGGCCTATGGCAACTCTAAAGGAGTTACAGTGTTCCACGGCTGAGCTGGGAGACACTGTGCATATGGCAACAATAGCCCGGGTGCTTCACAAAACTGGCCTTTATGGGAGAGTGGCAAAAAGAAAGCCATTGTTGAAAAAAACTCGCATCAAATCTCGGCTAGAGTTTCCCAGAAGGCATGTGGGAGACTCTGAGACCAAGTGGAAGAAGATTCTATGGTCTGATGAGACCAAAATAGAGCTTTTTGGCCTCAACGCTAAGCGCTATGTTTGCCACTGATCAACACAAGAAAAGTCCATAATGTCAAAGTGAAAAATAAAATCTACAAATTGTTCTAAATTAATTACAAATATAAAACAGAAAATAATTGATTGCATAAGTATTCACCCCCCTTTGCTATGACACACCTAAATAAGCTCTGGTGCAACCAGTTGTCTTTAGAAGTCACATAATTAGTTGAATGGAGTCCACCTGTGTGCAATTAAGGTGTTTCACATGATTTCAGGTTAAATACACCTGTCTCTGGGAGGTCCCACAGTTGGTTAGTACATTTCCTAACAAAAACTACATCATGAAGATGAAGGAACATTCAAAGCAAATCCGGAATAAGGTTCTTCAAAAGCACCAATCAGGGGTAGGATATAAGAACATTTCCAAGGCATTGAATATCCTCTCAGAGCACAGTAAAGTCCATTATTAAGAAATGGAGAGAATATGGCACAACTGTGAATCTGTCTAGAACAGGCCGTCCTCAAAAACGGAGTATCCGGGCGTATAGGGCACTAGTCAGGGAGGCCACCAAGAGGCCTATGGCAACTCTAAAGGAGTTACAGTGTTCCACGGCTGAGCTGGGAGACACTGTGCATATGGCAACAATAGCCCGGGTGCTTCACAAAACTGGCCTTTATGGGAGAGTGGCAAAAAGAAAGCCATTGTTGAAAAAAACTCGCATCAAATCTCGGCTAGAGTTTCCCAGAAGGCATGTGGGAGACTCTGAGACCAAGTGGAAGAAGATTCTATGGTCTGATGAGACCAAAATAGAGCTTTTTGGCCTCAACGCTAAGCGCTATGTTTGCCACTGATCAACACAAGAAAAGTCCATAATGTCAAAGTGAAAAATAAAATCTACAAATTGTTCTAAATTAATTACAAATATAAAACAGAAAATAATTGATTGCATAAGTATTCACCCCCTTTGCTATGACACACCTAAGTAAGCTCTGGTGCAACCAATTGTCTTTAGAAGTCACATAATTAGTTGAATGGAGTCCACCTGTGTGCAATTAAGGTGTTTAACATGATTTCAGGTTAAATACACCTGTCTCTGGGAGGTCCCACAGTTGGTTAGTACATTTCCTAACAAAAACTACATGATGAAGATGAAGGAACATTCAAAGCAAATCCGGAATAAGGTTCTTCAAAAGCACCAATCAGGGGTAGGATATAAGAACATTTCCAAGGCATTGAATATCCTCTCAGACCACAGTAAAGTCCATTATTAAGAAATGGAGAGAAAATGGCACAACTGTGAATCTGTCTAGAACAGGCCGTCCTCAAAAACGGAGTATCCGGGCGAGAAGTGCACTAGTCAGGGAGGCCACCAAGAGGCCTATGGCAACTCTAAAGGAGTTACAGTGTTCCACGTCTGAGCTGGGAGACACTGTGCATATGGCAACAATAGCCCGGGTGCTTCACAAAACTGGCCTTTCTGGGAAAGTGGCAAAAAGAAAGCCATTGTTGAAAAAAACTCGCATCAAATCTCGGCTAGAGTTTCCCAGAAGGCATGTGGGAGACACTGAGACCAAGTGGAAGAAGATTCTATGGTCTGATGAGACCAAAATAGAGCTTTTTGCCCTCAACGCTAAGCGCTATGTTTCCCACTGATCAACACAAGAAAAGTCCATAATGTCAAAGTGAAAAATAAAATCTACAAATTGTTCTAAATTAATTACAAATATAAAACAGAAAATAATTGATTGCATAAGTATTCACCCCCTTTGCTATGACACACCTAAATAAGCTCTGGTGCAACCAGTTGTCTTTAGAAGTCACATAATTAGTTGAATGGAGTCCACCTGTGTGCAATTAAGGTGTTTCACATGATTTCAGGTTAAATAGACCTGTCTCTGGGAGGTCCCACAGTTGGTTAGTACATTTCCTAACAAAAACTACATCATGAAGATGAAGGAACATTCAAAGCAAATCCGGAATAAGGTTCTTCAAAAGCACCAATCAGGGGTAGGATATAAGAACATTTCCAAGGCATTGAATATCATCTCAGAGCACAGTAAAGTCCATTATTAAGAAATGGAGAGAATATGGCACAACTGTGAATCTGTCTAGAACAGGCCGACCTCAAAAACTGAGTATCCGGGCGTATAGGGCACTAGTCAGGGAGGCCACCAAGAGGCCTATGGCAACTCTAAAGGAGTTACAGTGTTCCACGGCTGAGCTGGGAGACACTGTGCATATGGCAACAATAGCCCGGGAGCTTCACAAAACTGGCCTTTATGGGAGAGTGGCAAAAAGAAAGCCATTGTTGAAAAAAACTTGCATCAAATCTCGGCTAGAGTTTCCCAGAAGGCATGTGGGAGACTCTGAGACCAAGTGGAAGAAGATTCTATGGTCTGATGAGACCAAAATAGAGCTTTTTGGCCTCAACACTAAGCGCTATGTTTGCCACTGATCAACACAAGAAAAGTCCATAATGTCAAAGTGAAAAATAAAATCTACAAATTGTTCTAAATTAATTACAAATATAAAACAGAAAATAATTGATTGCATAAGTATTCACCCCCTTTGCTATGACACACCTAAATAAGCTCTGGTGCAACCAGTTGTCTTTAGAAGTCACATAATTAGTTGAATGGAGTCCACCTGTGTGCAATTAAGGTGTTTCACATGATTTCAGGTTAAATACACCTGTCTCTGGGAGGTCCCACAGTTGGTTAGTACATTTCCTAACAAAAACTACATCATGAAGATGAAGGAACATTCAAAGCAAATCCGGAATAAGGTTCTTCAAAAGCACCAATCAGGGGTAGGATATAAGAACATTTCCAAGGCATTGAATATCATCTCAGAGCACAGTAAAGTCCATTATTAAGAAATGGAGAGAATATGGCACAACTGTGAATCTGTCTAGAACAGGCCGTCCTCAAAAACGGAGTATCCGGGCGTATAGGGCAATAGTCAGGGAGGCCACCAAGAGGCCTATGGCAACTCTAAAGGAGTTACAGTGTTCCACGGCTGAGCTGGGAGACACTGTGCATATGGCAACAATAGCCCGGGTGCTTCACAAAACTGGCCTTTATGGGAGAGTGGCAAAAAGAAAGCCATTGTTGAAGAAAACTCGCATCAAATCTCGCCTAGAGTTTCCCAGAAGGCATGTGGGAGACTCTGAGACCAAGTGGAAGAAGATTCTATGGTCTGATGAGACCAAAATAGAGCTTTTTGGCCTCAACGCTAAGCGCTATGTTTGCCACTGATCAACACAAGAAAAGTCCATAATGTCAAAGTGAAAAATAAAATCTACAAATTGTTCTAAATTAATTACAAATATAAAACAGAAAATAATTGATTGCATAAGTATTCACCCCCTTTGCTATGACACACCTAAATAAGCTCTGGTGCAACCAGTTGTCTTTAGAAGTCACATAATTAGTTGAATGGAGTCCACCTGTGTGCAATTAAGGTGTTTCACATGATTTCAGGTTAAATACACCTGTCTCTGGGAGGTCCCACAGTTGGTTAGTACATTTCCTAACAAAAACTACATCATGAAGATGAAGGAACATTCAAAGCAAATCCGGAATAAGGTTCTTCAAAAGCACCAATCAGGGGTAGGATATAAGAACATTTCCAAGGCATTGAATATCCTCTCAGAGCACAGTAAAGTCCATTATTAAGAAATAGAGAGAATATGGCACAACTGTGAATCTGTCTAGAACAGGCCGTCCTCAAAAACGGAGTATCCGGGCGTATAGGGCACTAGTCAGGGAGGCCACCAAGAGGCCTATGGCAACTCTAAAGGAGTTACAGTGTTCCACGGCTGAGCTGGGAGACACTGTGCATATGGCAACAATAGCCCGGGTGCTTCACAAAACTGGCCTTTATGGGAGAGTGGCAAAAAGAAAGCCATTGTTGAAAAAAACTCGCATCAAATCTCGGCTAGAGTTTCCCAGAAGGCATGTGGGAGACTCTGAGACCAAGTGGAAGAAGATTCTATGGTCTGATGAGACCAAAATAGAGCTTTTTGGCCTCAACGCTAAGCGCTATGTTTGCCACTGATCAACACAAGAAAAGTCCATAATGTCAAAGTGAAAAATAAAATCTACAAATTGTTCTAAATTAATTACAAATATAAAACAGAAAATAATTGATTGCATAAGTATTCACCCCCTTTGCTATGACACACCTAAGTAAGCTCTGGTGCAACCAATTGTCTTTAGAAGTCACATAATTAGTTGAATGGAGTCCACCTGTGTGCAATTAAGGTGTTTAACATGATTTCAGGTTAAATACACCTGTCTCTGGGAGGTCCCACAGTTGGTTAGTACATTTCCTAACAAAAACTACATGATGAAGATGAAGGAACATTCAAAGCAAATCCGGAATAAGGTTCTTCAAAAGCACCAATCAGGGGTAGGATATAAGAACATTTCCAAGGCATTGAATATCCTCTCAGACCACAGTAAAGTCCATTATTAAGAAATGGAGAGAAAATGGCACAACTGTGAATCTGTCTAGAACAGGCCGTCCTCAAAAACGGAGTATCCGGGCGAGAAGTGCACTAGTCAGGGAGGCCACCAAGAGGCCTATGGCAACTCTAAAGGAGTTACAGTGTTCCACGTCTGAGCTGGGAGACACTGTGCATATGGCAACAATAGCCCGGGTGCTTCACAAAACTGGCCTTTCTGGGAAAGTGGCAAAAAGAAAGCCATTGTTGAAAAAAACTCGCATCAAATCTCGGCTAGAGTTTCCCAGAAGGCATGTGGGAGACACTGAGACCAAGTGGAAGAAGATTCTATGGTCTGATGAGACCAAAATAGAGCTTTTTGCCCTCAACGCTAAGCGCTATGTTTCCCACTGATCAACACAAGAAAAGTCCATAATGTCAAAGTGAAAAATAAAATCTACAAATTGTTCTAAATTAATTACAAATATAAAACAGAAAATAATTGATTGCATAAGTATTCACCCCCTTTGCTATGACACACCTAAATAAGCTCTGGTGCAACCAGTTGTCTTTAGAAGTCACATAATTAGTTGAATGGAGTCCACCTGTGTGCAATTAAGGTGTTTCACATGATTTCAGGTTAAATAGACCTGTCTCTGGGAGGTCCCACAGTTGGTTAGTACATTTCCTAACAAAAACTACATCATGAAGATGAAGGAACATTCAAAGCAAATCCGGAATAAGGTTCTTCAAAAGCACCAATCAGGGGTAGGATATAAGAACATTTCCAAGGCATTGAATATCATCTCAGAGCACAGTAAAGTCCATTATTAAGAAATGGAGAGAATATGGCACAACTGTGAATCTGTCTAGAACAGGCCGACCTCAAAAACTGAGTATCCGGGCGTATAGGGCACTAGTCAGGGAGGCCACCAAGAGGCCTATGGCAACTCTAAAGGAGTTACAGTGTTCCACGGCTGAGCTGGGAGACACTGTGCATATGGCAACAATAGCCCGGGAGCTTCACAAAACTGGCCTTTATGGGAGAGTGGCAAAAAGAAAGCCATTGTTGAAAAAAACTTGCATCAAATCTCGGCTAGAGTTCCCAGAAGGCATGTGGGAGACTCTGAGACCAAGTGGAAGAAGATTCTATGGTCTGATGAGACCAAAATAGAGCTTTTTGGCCTCAACACTAAGCGCTATGTTTGCCACTGATCAACACAAGAAAAGTCCATAATGTCAAAGTGAAAAATAAAATCTACAAATTGTTCTAAATTAATTACAAATATAAAACAGAAAATAATTGATTGCATAAGTATTCACCCCCTTTGCTATGACACACCTAAATAAGCTCTGGTGCAACCAGTTGTCTTTAGAAGTCACATAATTAGTTGAATGGAGTCCACCTGTGTGCAATTAAGGTGTTTCACATGATTTCAGGTTAAATACACCTGTCTCTGGGAGGTCCCACAGTTGGTTAGTACATTTCCTAACAAAAACTACATCATGAAGATGAAGGAACATTCAAAGCAAATCCGGAATAAGGTTCTTCAAAAGCACCAATCAGGGGTAGGATATAAGAACATTTCCAAGGCATTGAATATCATCTCAGAGCACAGTAAAGTCCATTATTAAGAAATGGAGAGAATATGGCACAACTGTGAATCTGTCTAGAACAGGCCGTCCTCAAAAACGGAGTATCCGGGCGTATAGGGCACTAGTCAGGGAGGCCACCAAGAGGCCTATGGCAACTCTAAAGGAGTTACAGTGTTCCACGGCTGAGCTGGGAGACACTGTGCATATGGCAACAATAGCCCGGGTGCTTCACAAAACTGGCCTTTATGGGAGAGTGGCAAAAAGAAAGCCATTGTTGAAAAAAACTCGCATCAAATCTCGGCTAGAGTTTCCCAGAAGGCATGTGGGAGACTCTGAGACCAAGTGGAAGAAGATTCTATGGTCTGATGAGACCAAAATAGAGCTTTTTGCCTCAACGCTAAGCGCTATGTTTGCCACTGATCAACACAAGAAAAGTCCATAATGTCAAAGTGAAAAATAAAATCTACAAATTGTTCTAAATTAATTACAAATATAAAACAGAAAATAATTGATTGCATAAGTATTCACCCCCTTTGCTATGACACACCTAAATAAGCTCTGGTGCAACCAATTGTCTTTAGAATTCACATAATTAGTTGAGTGGAGTCCACCTGTGTGCAATTAAGGTGTTTCACATGATTTCAGGTTAAATACACCTGTCTCTGGGAGGTCCCACAGTTGGTTAGTACATTTCCTAACAAAAACTACATCATGAAGATGAAGGAACATTCAAAGCAAATCCGGAATAAGGTTCTTCAAAAGCACCAATCAGGGGTAGGATATAAGAACATTTCCAAGGCATTGAATATCCTCTCAGAGCACAGTAAAGTCCATTATTAAGAAATGGAGAGAATATGGCACAACTGTGAATCTGTCTAGAACAGGCCGTCCTCAAAAACGGAGTATCTGGGAGAATAGGGCACTAGTCAGGGAGGCCACCAAGAGGCCTATGGCAACTCTAAAGGAGTTACAGTGTTCCACGGCTGAGCTGGGAGACACTGTGCATATGGCAACAATAGCCCGGGTGCTTCACAAAACTGGCCTTTATGGGAGAGTGGCAAAAAGAAAGCCATTGTTGAAAAAAACTCGCATCAAATCTCGGCTAGAGTTTCCCAGAAGGCATGTGGGAGACTCTGAGACCAAGTGGAAGAAGATTCTATGGTCTGATGAGACCAAAATAGAGCTTTTTGGCCTCAAAGCTAAGCGCTATGCTTGCCACTGATCAACACAAGAAAAGTCCATAATGTCAAAGTGAAAAATAAAATCTACAAATTGTTCTAAATTAATTACAAATATAAAACAGAAAATAATTGATTGCATAAGTATTCACCCCCTTTGCTATGACACACCTAAATAAGCTCTGGTGCAACCAATTGTCTTTAGAAGTCACATAATTAGTTGAGTGGAGTCCACCTGTGTGCAATTAAGGTGTTTCACATGATTTCAGGTTAAATACACCTGTCTCTGGGAGGTCCCACAGTTGGTTAGTACATTTCCTAACAAAAACTACATGATGAAGATGAAGGAACATTCAAAGCAAATCCGGAATAAGGTTCTTCAAAAGCACCAATCAGGGGTAGGATATAAGAACATTTCCAAGGCATTGAATATCATCTCAGAGCACAGTAAAGTCCATTATTAAGAAATGGAGAGAATATGGCACAACTGTGAATCTGTCTAGAACAGGCCGTCCTCAAAAACGGAGTATCCGGGCGTATAGGGCAATAGTCAGGGAGGCCACCAAGAGGCCTATGGCAACTCTAAAGGAGTTACAGTGTTCCACGGCTGAGCTGGGAGACACTGTGCATATGGCAACAATAGCCCGGGTGCTTCACAAAACTGGCCTTTATGGGAGAGTGGCAAAAAGAAAGCCATTGTTGAAAAAAACTCGCATCAAATCTCGGCTAGAGTTTCCCAGAAGGCATGTGGGAGACTCTGAGACCAAGTGGAAGAAGATTCTATGGTCTGATGAGACCAAAATAGAGCTTTTTGGCCTCAACGCTAAGCGCTATGTTTGCCACTGATCAACACAAGAAAAGTCCATAATGTCAAAGTGAAAAATAAAATCTACAAATTGTTCTAAATTAATTACAAATATAAAACAGAAAATAATTGATTGCATAAGTATTCACCCCCTTTGCTATGACACACCTAAATAAGCTCTGGTGCAACCAATTGTCTTTAGAATTCACATAATTAGTTGAGTGGAGTCCACCTGTGTGCAATTAAGGTGTTTCACATGATTTCAGGTTAAATACACCTGTCTCTGGGAGGTCCCACAGTTGGTTAGTACATTTCCTAACAAAAACTACATCATGAAGATGAAGGAACATTCAAAGCAAATCCGGAATAAGGTTCTTCAAAAGCACCAATCAGGGGTAGGATATAAGAACATTTCCAAGGCATTGAATATCATCTCAGAGCACAGTAAAGTCCATTATTAAGAAATGGAGAGAATATGGCACAACTGTGAATCTGTCTAGAACAGGCCGTCCTCAAAAACGGAGTATCCGGGCGTATAGGGCACTAGTCAGGGAGGCCACCAAGAGGCCTATGGCAACTCTAAAGGAGTTACAGTGTTCCACGGCTGAGCTGGGAGACACTGTGCATATGGCAACAATAGCCCGGGTGCTTCACAAAACTGGCCTTTATGGGAGAGTGGCAAAAAGAAAGCCATTGTTGAAAAAAACTCGCATCAAATCTCGGCTAGAGTTTCCCAGAAGGCATGTGGGAGACTCTGAGACCAAGTGGAAGAAGATTCTATGGTCTGATGAGACCAAAATAGAGCTTTTTGGCCTCAACGCTAAGCGCTATGTTTGCCACTGATCAACACAAGAAAAGTCCATAATGTCAAAGTGAAAAATAAAATCTACAAATTGTTCTAAATTAATTACAAATATAAAACAGAAAATAATTGATTGCATAAGTATTCACCCCCTTTGCTATGACACACCTAAATAAGCTCTGGTGCAACCAATTGTCTTTAGAATTCACATAATTAGTTGAGTGGAGTCCACCTGTGTGCAATTAAGGTGTTTCACATGATTTCAGGTTAAATACACCTGTCTCTGGGAGGTCCCACAGTTGGTTAGTACATTTCCTAACAAAAACTACATCATGAAGATGAAGGAACATTCAAAGCAAATCCGGAATAAGGTTCTTCAAAAGCACCAATCAGGGGTAGGATATAAGAACATTTCCAAGGCATTGAATATCCTCTCAGAGCACAGTAAAGTCCATTATTAAGAAATGGAGAGAATATGGCACAACTGTGAATCTGTCTAGAACAGGCCGTCCTCAAAAACGGAGTATCTGGGCGTATAGGGCACTAGTCAGGGAGGCCACCAAGAGGCCTATGGCAACTCTAAAGGAGTTACAGTGTTCCACGGCTGAGCTGGGAGACACTGTGCATATGGCAACAATAGCCCGGGTGCTTCACAAAACTGGCCTTTATGGGAGAGTGGCAAAAAGAAAGCCATTGTTGAAAAAAACTCGCATCAAATCTCGGCTAGAGTTTCCCAGAAGGCATGTGGGAGACTCTGAGACCAAGTGGAAGAAGATTCTATGGTCTGATGAGACCAAAATAGAGCTTTTTGGCCTCAAAGCTAAGCGCTATGCTTGCCACTGATCAACACAAGAAAAGTCCATAATGTCAAAGTGAAAAATAAAATCTACAAATTGTTCTAAATTAATTACAAATATAAAACAGAAAATAATTGATTGCATAAGTATTCACCCCCTTTGCTATGACACACCTAAATAAGCTCTGGTGCAACCAATTGTCTTTAGAAGTCACATAATTAGTTGAGTGGAGTCCACCTGTGTGCAATTAAGGTGTTTCACATGATTTCAGGTTAAATACACCTGTCTCTGGGAGGTCCCACAGTTGGTTAGTACATTTCCTAACAAAAACTACATGATGAAGATGAAGGAACATCAAAGCAAATCCGGAATAAGGTTCTTCAAAAGCACCAATCAGGGGTAGGATATAAGAACATTTCCAAGGCATTGAATATCATCTCAGAGCACAGTAAAGTCCATTATTAAGAAATGGAGAGAATATGGCACAACTGTGAATCTGTCTAGAACAGGCCGTCCTCAAAAACGGAGTATCTGGGCGTATAGGGCACTAGTCAGGGAGGCCACCAAGAGGCCTATGGCAACTCTAAAGGAGTTACAGTGTTCCACGGCTGAGCTGGGAGACACTGTGCATATGGCAACAATAGCCCGGGGTGCTTCACAAAACTGGTCTTTATGGGAGAGTGGCAAAAAGAAAGCCATTGTTGAAAAAAACTCGCATCAAATCTCGGCTAGAGTTTCCCAGAAGGCATGTGGGAGACTCTGAGACCAAGTGGAAGAAGATTCTATGGTCTGATGAGACCAAAATAGAGCTTTTTGGCCTCAAAGCTAAGCGCTATGTTTGCCACTGATCAACACAAGAAAAGTCCATAATGTCAAAGTGAAAAATAAAATCTACAAATTGTTCTAAATTAATTACAAATATAAAACAGAAAATAATTGATTGCATAAGTATTCACCCCCTTTGCTATGACACACCTAAATAAGCTCTGGTGCAACCAATTGTCTTTAGAAGTCACATAATTAGTTGAGTGGAGTCCACCTGTGTGCAATTAAGGTGTTTCACATGATTTCAGGTTAAATACACCTGTCTCTGGGAGGTCCCACAGTTGGTTAGTACATTTCCTAACAAAAACTACACGATGAAGATGAAGGAACATTCAAAGTAAATCCGGAATAAGGTTCTTCAAAAGCACCAATCAGGGGTAGGATATAAGAACATTTCCAAGGCATTGAATATCATCTCAGAGCACAGTAAAGTCCATTATTAAGAAATGGAGAGAATATGGCACAACTGTGAATCTGTCTAGAACAGGCCGTCCTCAAAAACGGAGTATCCGGGCGTATAGGGCAATAGTCAGGGAGGCCACCAAGAGGCCTATGGCAACTCTAAAGGAGTTACAGTGTTCCACGGCTGAGCTGGGAGACACTGTGCATATGGCAACAATAGCCCGGGTGCTTCACAAACTGGTCTTTATGGGAGAGTGGCAAAAAGAAAGCCATTGTTGAAAAAAACTCGCATCAAATCTCGGCTAGAGTTTCCCAGAAGGCATGTGGGAGACTCTGAGACCAAGTGGAAGAAGATTCTATGGTCTGATGAGACCAAAATAGAGCTTTTTGGCCTCAAAGCTAAGCGCTATGTTTGCCACTGATCAACACAAGAAAAGTCCATAATGTCAAAGTGAAAAATAAAATCTACAAATTGTTCTAAATTAATTACAAATATAAAACAGAAAATAATTGATTGCATAAGTATTCACCCCCTTTGCTATGACACACCTAAATAAGCTCTGGTGCAACCAATTGTCTTTAGAAGTCACATAATTAGTTGAGTGGAGTCCACCTGTGTGCAATTAAGGTGTTTCACATGATTTCAGGTTAAATACACCTGTCTCTGGGAGGTCCCACAGTTGGTTAGTACATTTCCTAACAAAAACTACACGATGAAGATGAAGGAACATTCAAAGTAAATCCGGAATAAGGTTCTTCAAAAGCACCAATCAGGGGTAGGATATAAGAACATTTCCAAGGCATTGAATATCATCTCAGAGCACAGTAAAGTCCATTATTAAGAAATGGAGAGAATATGGCACAACTGTGAATCTGTCTAGAACAGGCCGTCCTCAAAAACGGAGTATCCGGGCGAGAAGTGCACTAGTCAGGGAGGCCACCAAGAGGCCTATGGCAACTCTAAAGGAGTAACAGTGTTCCACGGCTGAGCTGGGAGACACTGTGCATATGGCAACAATAGCCCGGGTGCTTCACAAAACTGGCCTTTATGGGAGAGTGGCAAAAAGAAAGCCATTGTTGAAAAAAACT
Source organism: Acipenser ruthenus (assembly GCF_902713425.1). Classification (NCBI taxonomy): domain Eukaryota; kingdom Metazoa; phylum Chordata; class Actinopteri; order Acipenseriformes; family Acipenseridae; genus Acipenser; species Acipenser ruthenus. The sequence continues at coordinate 23,961 of NW_026707964.1, forward strand.
CGCATCAAATCTCGGCTAGAGTTTCCCAGAAGGCATGTGGGAGACTCTGAGACCAAGTGGAAGAAGATTCTATGGTCTGATGAGACCAAAATAGAGCTTTTTGGCCTCAACGCTAAGCGCTATGTTTGCCACTGATCAACACAAGAAAAGTCCATAATGTCAAAGTGAAAAATAAAATCTACAAATTGTTCTAAATTAATTACAAATATAAAACAGAAAATAATTGATTGCATAAGTATTCACCCCCTTTGCTATGACACACCTAAATAAGCTCTGGTGCAACCAATTGTCTTTAGAATTCACATAATTAGTTGAGTGGAGTCCACCTGTGTGCAATTAAGGTGTTTCACATGATTTCAGGTTAAATACACCTGTCTCTGGGAGGTCCCACAGTTGGTTAGTACATTTCCTAACAAAAACTACATCATGAAGATGAAGGAACATTCAAAGCAAATCCGGAATAAGGTTCTTCAAAAGCACCAATCAGGGGTAGGATATAAGAACATTTCCAAGGCATTGAATATCATCTCAGAGCACAGTAAAGTCCATTATTAAGAAATGGAGAGAATATGGCACAACTGTGAATCTGTCTAGAACAGGCCGTCCTCAAAAACGGAGTATCCGGGCGTATAGGGCACTAGTCAGGGAGGCCACCAAGAGGCCTATGGCAACTCTAAAGGAGTTACAGTGTTCCACGGCTGAGCTGGGAGACACTGTGCATATGGCAACAATAGCCCGGGTGCTTCACAAAACTGGCCTTTATGGGAGAGTGGCAAAAAGAAAGCCATTGTTGAAAAAAACTCGCATCAAATCTCGGCTAGAGTTTCCCAGAAGGCATGTGGGAGACTCTGAGACCAAGTGGAAGAAGATTCTATGGTCTGATGAGACCAAAATAGAGCTTTTTGGCCTCAACGCTAAGCGCTATGTTTGCCACTGATCAACACAAGAAAAGTCCATAATGTCAAAGTGAAAAATAAAATCTACAAATTGTTCTAAATTAATTACAAATATAAAACAGAAAATAATTGATTGCATAAGTATTCACCCCCTTTGCTATGACACACCTAAATAAGCTCTGGTGCAACCAATTGTCTTTAGAATTCACATAATTAGTTGAGTGGAGTCCACCTGTGTGCAATTAAGGTGTTTCACATGATTTCAGGTTAAATACACCTGTCTCTGGGAGGTCCCACAGTTGGTTAGTACATTTCCTAACAAAAACTACATCATGAAGATGAAGGAACATTCAAAGCAAATCCGGAATAAGGTTCTTCAAAAGCACCAATCAGGGGTAGGATATAAGAACATTTCCAAGGCATTGAATATCCTCTCAGAGCACAGTAAAGTCCATTATTAAGAAATGGAGAGAATATGGCACAACTGTGAATCTGTCTAGAACAGGCCGTCCTCAAAAACGGAGTATCTGGGCGTATAGGGCACTAGTCAGGGAGGCCACCAAGAGGCCTATGGCAACTCTAAAGGAGTTACAGTGTTCCACGGCTGAGCTGGGAGACACTGTGCATATGGCAACAATAGCCCGGGTGCTTCACAAAACTGGCCTTTATGGGAGAGTGGCAAAAAGAAAGCCATTGTTGAAAAAAACTCGCATCAAATCTCGGCTAGAGTTTCCCAGAAGGCATGTGGGAGACTCTGAGACCAAGTGGAAGAAGATTCTATGGTCTGATGAGACCAAAATAGAGCTTTTTGGCCTCAAAGCTAAGCGCTATGCTTGCCACTGATCAACACAAGAAAAGTCCATAATGTCAAAGTGAAAAATAAAATCTACAAATTGTTCTAAATTAATTACAAATATAAAACAGAAAATAATTGATTGCATAAGTATTCACCCCCTTTGCTATGACACACCTAAATAAGCTCTGGTGCAACCAATTGTCTTTAGAAGTCACATAATTAGTTGAGTGGAGTCCACCTGTGTGCAATTAAGGTGTTTCACATGATTTCAGGTTAAATACACCTGTCTCTGGGAGGTCCCACAGTTGGTTAGTACATTTCCTAACAAAAACTACATGATGAAGATGAAGGAACATTCAAAGCAAATCCGGAATAAGGTTCTTCAAAAGCACCAATCAGGGGTAGGATATAAGAACATTTCCAAGGCATTGAATATCATCTCAGAGCACAGTAAAGTCCATTATTAAGAAATGGAGAGAATATGGCACAACTGTGAATCTGTCTAGAACAGGCCGTCCTCAAAAACGGAGTATCTGGGCGTATAGGGCACTAGTCAGGGAGGCCACCAAGAGGCCTATGGCAACTCTAAAGGAGTTACAGTGTTCCACGGCTGAGCTGGGAGACACTGTGCATATGGCAACAATAGCCCGGGTGCTTCACAAAACTGGTCTTTATGGGAGAGTGGCAAAAAGAAAGCCATTGTTGAAAAAAACTCGCATCAAATCTCGGCTAGAGTTTCCCAGAAGGCATGTGGGAGACTCTGAGACCAAGTGGAAGAAGATTCTATGGTCTGATGAGACCAAAATAGAGCTTTTTGGCCTCAAAGCTAAGCGCTATGTTTGCCACTGATCAACACAAGAAAAGTCCATAATGTCAAAGTGAAAAATAAAATCTACAAATTGTTCTAAATTAATTACAAATATAAAACAGAAAATAATTGATTGCATAAGTATTCACCCCCTTTGCTATGACACACCTAAATAAGCTCTGGTGCAACCAATTGTCTTTAGAAGTCACATAATTAGTTGAGTGGAGTCCACCTGTGTGCAATTAAGGTGTTTCACATGATTTCAGGTTAAATACACCTGTCTCTGGGAGGTCCCACAGTTGGTTAGTACATTTCCTAACAAAAACTACACGATGAAGATGAAGGAACATTCAAAGCAAATCCGGAATAAGGTTCTTCAAAAGCACCAATCAGGGGTAGGATATAAGAACATTTCCAAGGCATTGAATATCATCTCAGAGCACAGTAAAGTCCATTATTAAGAAATGGAGAGAATATGGCACAACTGTGAATCTGTCTAGAACAGGCCGTCCTCAAAAACGGAGTATCCGGGCGTATAGGGCAATAGTCAGGGAGGCCACCAAGAGGCCTATGGCAACTCTAAAGGAGTTACAGTGTTCCACGGCTGAGCTGGGAGACACTGTGCATATGGCAACAATAGCCCGGGTGCTTCACAAAACTGGCCTTTATGGGAGAGTGGCAAAAAGAAAGCCATTGTTGAAAAAAACTCGCATCAAATCTCGCCTAGAGTTTCCCAGAAGGCATGTGGGAGACTCTGAGACCAAGTGGAAGAAGATTCTATGGTCTGATGAGACCAAAATAGAGCTTTTTGGCCTCAACGCTAAGCGCTATGTTTGCCACTGATCAACACAAGAAAAGTCCATAATGTCAAAGTGAAAAATAAAATCTACAAATTGTTCTAAATTAATTACAAATATAAAACAGAAAATAATTGATTGCATAAGTATTCACCCCCTTTGCTATGACTCACCTAAATAAGCTCTGGTGCAACCAATTGTCTTTAGAAGTCACATAATTAGTTGAATGGAGTCCACCTGTGTGCAATTAAGGTGTTTAACATGATTTCAGGTTAAATACACCTGTCTCTGGGAGGTCCCACAGTTGGTTGGTACATTTCCTAACAAAAACTACATGATGAAGATGAAGGAACATTCAAAGCAAATCCGGAATAAGGTTCTTCAAAAGCACCAATCAGGGGTAGGATATAAGAACATTTCCAAGGCATTGAATATCCTCTCAGACCACAGTAAAGTCCATTATTAAGAAATGGAGAGAAAATGGCACAACTGTGAATCTGTCTAGAACAGGCCGTCCTCAAAAACGGAGTATCCGGGCGAGAAGTGCACTAGTCAGGGAGGCCACCAAGAGGCCTATGGCAACTCTAAAGGAGTTACAGTGTTCCACGGCTGAGCTGGGAGACACTGTGCATATGGCAACAATAGCCCGGGTGCTTCACAAAACTGGCCTTTCTGGGAAAGTGGCAAAAAGAAAGCCATTGTTGAAAAAAACTCGCATCAAATCTCGGCTAGAGTTTCCCAGAAGGCATGTGGGAGACTCTGAGACCAAGTGGAAGAAGATTCTATGGTCTGATGAGACCAAAATAGAGCTTTTTGCCCTCAACGCTAAGCGCTATGTTTCCCACTGATCAACACAAGAAAAGTCCATAATGTCAAAGTGAAAAATAAAATCTACAAATTGTTCTAAATTAATTACAAATATAAAACAGAAAATAATTGATTGCATAAGTATTCACCCCCTTTGCTATGACACACCTAAATAAGCTCTGGTGCAACCAGTTGTCTTTAGAAGTCACATAATTAGTTGAATGGAGTCCACCTGTGTGCAATTAAGGTGTTTCACATGATTTCAGGTTAAATACACCTGTCTCTGGGAGGTCCCACAGTTGGTTAGTACATTTCCTAACAAAAACTACATCATGAAGATGAAGGAACATTCAAAGCAAATCCGGAATAAGGTTCTTCAAAAGCACCAATCAGGGGTAGGATATAAGAACATTTCCAAGGCATTGAATATCATCTCAGAGCACAGTAAAGTCCATTATTAAGAAATGGAGAGAATATGGCACAACTGTGAATCTGTCTAGAACAGGCCGACCTCAAAAACTGAGTATCCGGGCGTATAGGGCACTAGTCAGGGAGGCCACCAAGAGGCCTATGGCAACTCTAAAGGAGTTACAGTGTTCCACGGCTGAGCTGGGAGACACTGTGCATATGGCAACAATAGCCCGGGAGCTTCACAAAACTGGCCTTTATGGGAGAGTGGCAAAAAGAAAGCCATTGTTGAAAAAAACTTGCATCAAATCTCGGCTAGAGTTTCCCAGAAGGCATGTGGGAGACTCTGAGACCAAGTGGAAGAAGATTCTATGGTCTGATGAGACCAAAATAGAGCTTTTTGGCCTCAACACTAAGCGCTATGTTTGCCACTGATCAACACAAGAAAAGTCCATAATGTCAAAGTGAAAAATAAAATCTACAAATTGTTCTAAATTAATTACAAATATAAAACAGAAAATAATTGATTGCATAAGTATTCACCCCCTTTGCTATGACACACCTAAATAAGCTCTGGTGCAACCAGTTGTCTTTAGAAGTCACATAATTAGTTGAATGGAGTCCACCTGTGTGCAATTAAGGTGTTTCACATGATTTCAGGTTAAATACACCTGTCTCTGGGAGGTCCCACAGTTGGTTAGTACATTTCCTAACAAAAACTACATCATGAAGATGAAGGAACATTCAAAGCAAATCTGGAATAAGGTTCTTCAAAAGCACCAATCAGGGGTAGGATATAAGAACATTTCCAAGGCATTGAATATCATCTCAGAGCACAGTAAAGTCCATTATTAAGAAATGGAGAGAATATGGCACAACTGTGAATCTGTCTAGAACAGGCCGTCCTCAAAAACGGAGTATCCGGGCGTATAGGGCAATAGTCAGGGAGGCCACCAAGAGGCCTATGGCAACTCTAAAGGAGTTACAGTGTTCCACGGCTGAGCTGGGAGACACTGTGCATATGGCAACAATAGCCCGGGTGCTTCACAAAACTGGCCTTTATGGGAGAGTGGCAAAAAGAAAGCCATTGTTGAAAAAAACTCGCATCAAATCTCGCCTAGAGTTTCCCAGAAGGCATGTGGGAGACTCTGAGACCAAGTGGAAGAAGATTCTATGGTCTGATGAGACCAAAATAGAGCTTTTTGGCCTCAACGCTAAGCGCTATGTTTGCCACTGATCAACACAAGAAAAGTCCATAATGTCAAAGTGAAAAATAAAATCTACAAATTGTTCTAAATTAATTACAAATATAAAACAGAAAATAATTGATTGCATAAGTATTCACCCCCTTTGCTATGACACACCTAAATAAGCTCTGGTGCAACCAGTTGTCTTTAGAAGTCACATAATTAGTTGAATGGAGTCCACCTGTGTGCAATTAAGGTGTTTCACATGATTTCAGGTTAAATACACCTGTCTCTGGGAGGTCCCACAGTTGGTTAGTACATTTCCTAACAAAAACTACATCATGAAGATGAAGGAACATTCAAAGCAAATCCGGAATAAGGTTCTTCAAAAGCACCAATCAGGGGTAGGATATAAGAACATTTCCAAGGCATTGAATATCCTCTCAGAGCACAGTAAAGTCCATTATTAAGAAATGGAGAGAATATGGCACAACTGTGAATCTGTCTAGAACAGGCCGTCCTCAAAAACGGAGTATCCGGGCGTATAGGGCACTAGTCAGGGAGGCCACCAAGAGGCCTATGGCAACTCTAAAGGAGTTACAGTGTTCCACGGCTGAGCTGGGAGACACTGTGCATATGGCAACAATAGCCCGGGTGCTTCACAAAACTGGTCTTTATGGGAGAGTGGCAAAAAGAAAGCCATTGTTGAAAAAAACTCGCATCAAATCACGGCTAGAGTTTCCCAGAAGGCATGTGGGAGACTCTGAGACCAAGTGGAAGAAGATTCTATGGTCTGATGAGACCAAAATAGAGCTTTTTGGCCTCAACGCTAAGCGCTATGTTTGCCACTGATCAACACAAGAAAAGTCCATAATGTCAAAGTGAAAAATAAAATCTACAAATTGTTCTAAATTAATTACAAATATAAAACAGAAAATAATTGATTGCATAAGTATTCACCCCCTTTGCTATGACACACCTAAATAAGCTCTGGTGCAACCAGTTGTCTTTAGAAGTCACATAATTAGTTGAATGGAGTCCACCTGTGTGCAATTAAGGTGTTTCACATGATTTCAGGTTAAATACACCTGTCTCTGGGAGGTCCCACAGTTGGTTAGTACATTTCCTAACAAAAACTACATCATGAAGATGAAGGAACATTCAAAGCAAATCCGGAATAAGGTTCTTCAAAAGCACCAATCAGGGGTAGGATATAAGAACATTTCCAAGGCATTGAATATCATCTCAGAGCACAGTAAAGTCCATTATTAAGAAATGGAGAGAATATGGCACAACTGTGAATCTGTCTAGAACAGGCCGTCCTCAAAAACGGAGTATCCGGGCGTATAGGGCAATAGTCAGGGAGGCCACCAAGAGGCCTATGGCAACTCTAAAGGAGTTACAGTGTTCCACGGCTGAGCTGGGAGACACTGTGCATATGGCAACAATAGCCCGGGTGCTTCACAAAACTGGCCTTTATGGGAGAGTGGCAAAAAGAAAGCCATTGTTGAAAAAAACTCGCATCAAATCTCGGCTAGAGTTTCCCAGAAGGCATGTGGGAGACTCTGAGACCAAGTGGAAGAAGATTCTATGGTCTGATGAGACCAAAATAGAGCTTTTTGGCCTCAACGCTAAGCGCTATGTTTGCCACTGATCAACACAAGAAAAGTCCATAATGTCAAAGTGAAAAATAAAATCTACAAATTGTTCTAAATTAATTACAAATATAAAACAGAAAATAATTGATTGCATAAGTATTCACCCCCTTTGCTATGACACACCTAAATAAGCTCTGGTGCAACCAATTGTCTTTAGAAGTCACATAATTAGTTGAGTGGAGTCCACCTGTGTGCAATTAAGGTGTTTCACATGATTTCAGGTTAAATACACCTGTCTCTGGGAGGTCCCACAGTTGGTTAGTACATTTCCTAACAAAAACTACATCATGAAGATGAAGGAACATTCAAAGCAAATCCGGAATAAGGTTCTTCAAAAGCACCAATCAGGGGTAGGATATAAGAACATTTCCAAGGCATTGAATATCCTCTCAGAGCACAGTAAAGTCCATTATTAAGAAATGGAGAGAATATGGCACAACTGTGAATCTGTCTAGAACAGGCCGTCCTCAAAAACGGAGTATCTGGGCGTATAGGGCACTAGTCAGGGAGGCCACCAAGAGGCCTATGGCAACTCTAAAGGAGTTACAGTGTTCCACGGCTGAGCTGGGAGACACTGTGCATATGGCAACAATAGCCCGGGTGCTTCACAAAACTGGCCTTTATGGGAGAGTGGCAAAAAGAAAGCCATTGTTGAAAAAAACTCGCATCAAATCTCGGCTAGAGTTTCCCAGAAGGCATGTGGGAGACTCTGAGACCAAGTGGAAGAAGATTCTATGGTCTGATGAGACCAAAATAGAGCTTTTTGGCCTCAAAGCTAAGCGCTATGTTTGCCACTGATCAACACAAGAAAAGTCCATAATGTCAAAGTGAAAAATAAAATCTACAAATTGTTCTAAATTAATTACAAATATAAAACAGAAAATAATTGATTGCATAAGTATTCACCCCCTTTGCTATGACACACCTAAATAAGCTCTGGTGCAACCAATTGTCTTTAGAAGTCACATAATTAGTTGAGTGGAGTCCACCTGTGTGCAATTAAGGTGTTTCACATGATTTCAGGTTAAATACACCTGTCTCTGGGAGGTCCCACAGTTGGTTAGTACATTTCCTAACAAAAACTACATCATGAAGATGAAGGAACATTCAAAGCAAATCCGGAATAAGGTTCTTCAAAAGCACCAATCAGGGGTAGGATATAAGAACATTTCCAAGGCATTGAATATCCTCTCAGAGCACAGTAAAGTCCATTATTAAAAATTGGAGAGAATATGGCACAACTGTGAATCTGTCTAGAACAGGCCGTCCTCAAAAACGGAGTATCCGGGCGTATAGGGCACTAGTCAGGGAGGCCACCAAGAGGCCTATGGCAACTCTAAAGGAGTTACAGTGTTCCACGGCTGAGCTGGGAGACACTGTGCATATGGCAACAATAGCCCGGGTGCTTCACAAAACTGGCCTTTATGGGAGAGTGGCAAAAAGAAAGCCATTGTTGAAAAAAACTCGCATCAAATCTCGGCTAGAGTTTCCCAGAAGGCATGTGGGAGACTCTGAGACCAAGTGGAAGAAGATTCTATGGTCTGATGAGACCAAAATAGAGCTTTTTGGCCTCAAAGCTAAGCGCTATGTTTGCCACTGATCAACACAAGAAAAGTCCATAATGTCAAAGTGAAAAATAAAATCTACAAATTGTTCTAAATTAATTACAAATATAAAACAGAAAATAATTGATTGCATAAGTATTCACCCCCTTTGCTATGACACACCTAAATAAGCTCTGGTGCAACCAATTGTCTTTAGAAGTCACATAATTAGTTGAGTGGAGTCCACCTGTGTGCAATTAAGGTGTTTCACATGATTTCAGGTTAAATACACCTGTCTCTGGGAGGTCCCACAGTTGGTTAGTACATTTCCTAACAAAAACTACATCATGAAGATGAAGGAACATTCAAAGCAAATCCGGAATAAGGTTCTTCAAAAGCACCAATCAGGGGGGATATAAGAACATTTCCAAGGCATTGAATATCCTCTCAGAGCACAGTAAAGTCCATTATTAAAAATTGGAGAGAATATGGCACAACTGTGAATCTGTCTAGAACAGGCCGTCCTCAAAAACGGAGTATCCGGGCGTATAGGGCACTAGTCAGGGAGGCCACCAAGAGGCCTATGGCAACTCTAAAGGAGTTACAGTGTTCCACGGCTGAGCTGGGAGACACTGTGCATATGGCAACAATAGCCCGGGTGCTTCACAAAACTGGCCTTTATGGGAGAGTGGCAAAAAGAAAGCCATTGTTGAAAAAAACTCGCATCAAATCTCGGCTAGGGTTTCCCAGAAGGCATGTGGGAGACTCTGAGACCAAGTGGAAGAAGATTCTATGGTCTGATGAGACCAAAATAGAGCTTTTTGGCCTCAAAGCTAAGCGCTATGTTTGCCACTGATCAACACAAGAAAAGTCCATAATGTCAAAGTGAAAAATAAAATCTACAAATTGTTCTAAATTAATTACAAATATAAAACAGAAAATAATTGATTGCATAAGTATTCACCCCCTTTGCTATGACACACCTAAATAAGCTCTGGTGCAACCAATTGTCTTTAGAAGTCACATAATTAGTTGAGTGGAGTCCACCTGTGTGCAATTAAGGTGTTTCACATGATTTCAGGTTAAATACACCTGTCTCTGGGAGGTCCCACAGTTGGTTAGTACATTTCCTAACAAAAACTACATCATGAAGATGAAGGAACATTCAAAGCAAATCCGGAATAAGGTTCTTCAAAAGCACCAATCAGGGGTAGGATATAAGAACATTTCCAAGGCATTGAATATCCTCTCAGAGCACAGTAAAGTCCATTATTAAAAATTGGAGAGAATATGGCACAACTGTGAATCTGTCTAGAACAGGCCGTCCTCAAAAACGGAGTATCCGGGCGTATAGGGCACTAGTCAGGGAGGCCACCAAGAGGCCTATGGCAACTCTAAAGGAGTTACAGTGTTCCACGGCTGAGCTGGGAGACACTGTGCATATGGCAACAATAGCCCGGGTGCTTCACAAAACTGGCCTTTATGGGAGAGTGGCAAAAAGAAAGCCATTGTTGAAAAAAACTCGCATCAAATCTCGGCTAGAGTTTCCCAGAAGGCATGTGGGAGACTCTGAGACCAAGTGGAAGAAGATTCTATGGTCTGATGAGACCAAAATAGAGCTTTTTGGCCTCAACGCTAAGCGCTATGTTTGCCACTGATCAACACAAGAAAAGTCCATAATGTCAAAGTGAAAAATAAAATCTACAAATTGTTCTAAATTAATTACAAATATAAAACAGAAAATAATTGATTGCATAAGTATTCACCCCCTTTGCTATGACACACCTAAATAAGCTCTGGTGCAACCAGTTGTCTTTAGAAGTCACATAATTATTTGAATGGAGTCCACCTGTGTGCAATTAAGGTGTTTCACATGATTTCAGGTTAAATACACCTGTCTCTGGGAGGTCCCACAGTTGGTTAGTACATTTCCTAACAAAAACTACATCATGAAGATGAAGGAACATTCAAAGCAAATCCGGAATAAGGTTCTTCAAAAGCACCAATCAGGGGTAGGATATAAGAACATTTCCAAGGCATTGAATATCTCTCAGAGCACAGCAAAGTCCATTATTAAAAATTGGAGAGAATATGGCACAACTGTGGAATCTGTCTAGAACAGGCCGTCCTCAAAAACGGAGTATCCGGCGTATAGGGCACTAGTCAGGGAGGCCACCAAGAGGCCTATGGCAACTCTGAAGGAGTTACAGTGTTCCACGGCTGAGCTGGGAGACACTGTGCATATGGCAACAATAGCCCGGGTGCTTCACAAAACTGGCCTTTATGGGAGAGTGGCAAAAAGAAAGCCATTGTTGAAAAAAACTCGCATCAAATCTCGGCTAGAGTTTCCCAGAAGGCATGTGGGAGACTCTGAGACCAAGTGGAAGAAGATTCTATGGTCTGATGAGACCAAAATAGAGCTTTTTGGCCTCAACGCTAAGCGCTATGTTTGCCACTGATCAACACAAGAAAAGTCCATAATGTCAAAGTGAAAAATAAAATCTACAAATTGTTCTAAATTAATTACAAATATAAAACAGAAAATAATTGATTGCATAAGTATTCACCCCCTTTGCTATGACACACCTAAATAAGCTCTGGTGCAACCAATTGTCTTTAGAAGTCACATAATTAGTTGAATGGAGTCCACCTGTGTGTAATTAAGGTGTTTCACATGATTTCAGGTTAAATACACCTGTCTCTGGGAGGTCCCACAGTTGGTTAGTACATTTCCTAACAAAAACTACATGATGAAGATGAAGGAACATTCAAAGCAAATCCGGAATAAGGTTCTTCAAAAGCACCAATCAGGGGTAGGATATAAGAACATTTCCAAGGCATTGAATATCCTCTCAGAGCACAGTAAAGTCCATTATTAAGAAATGGAGAGAATATGGCACAACTGTGAATCTGTCTAGAACAGGCCGTCCTCAAAAACGGAGTATCCGGGCGTATAGGGCACTAGTCAGGGAGGCCACCAAGAGGCCTATGGCAACTCTAAAGGAGTTACAGTGTTCCACGGCTGAGCTGGGAGACACTGTGCATATGGCAACAATAGCCCGGGTGCTTCACAAAACTGGCCTTTATGGGAGAGTGGCAAAAAGAAAGCCATTGTTGAAAAAAACTCGCATCAAATCTCGGCTAGAGTTTCCCAGAAGGCATGTGGGAGACTCTGAGACCAAGTGGAAGAAGATTCTATGGTCTGATGAGACCAAAATAGAGCTTTTTGGCCTCAACGCTAAGCGCTATGTTTGCCACTGATCAACACAAGAAAAGTCCATAATGTCAAAGTGAAAAATAAAATCTACAAATTGTTCTAAATTAATTACAAATATAAAACAGAAAATAATTGATTGCATAAGTATTCACCCCCTTTGCTATGACACACCTAAATAAGCTCTGGTGCAACCAATTGTCTTTAGAAGTCACATAATTAGTTGGATGGAGTCCACCTGTGTGCAATTAAGGTGTTTCACATGATTTCAGGTTAAATACACCTGTCTCTGGGAGGTCCCACAGTTGGTTAGTACATTTCCTAACAAAAACTACATCATGAAGATGAAGGAACATTCAAAGCAAATCCGGAATAAGGTTCTTCAAAAGCACCAATCAGGGGTAGGATATAAGAACATTTCCAAGGCATTGAATATCCTCTCAGAGCACAGTAAAGTCCATTATTAAGAAATGGAGAGAATATGGCACAACTGTTAATCTGTCTAGAACAGGCCGCCCTCAAAAACGGAGTATCCAGGCGTATAGGGAACTAGTCAGGGAGGCCACCAAGAGGCCTATGGCAACTCTAAAGGAGATACAGTGTTCCACGGCTGAGCTGGGAGACACTGTACATATGGCAACAATAGCCCGGGTGCTTCACAAAACTGGCCTTTATGGGAGAGTGGCAAAAAGAAAGCTATTGTTGAAAAAAACTCGCATCAAATCTCGGCTAGAGTTTCCCAGAAGGCATGTGGGAGACTCTGAGACCAAGTGGAAGAAGATTCTATGGTCTGATGAGACCAAAATAGAGCTTTTTGGCCTCAACGCTAAGCGCTGTTTGCCACTGATCAACACAAGAAAAGTCCATAATGTCAAAGTGAAAAATAAAATCTACAAATTGTTCTAAATTAATTACAAATATAAAACAGAAAATAATTGATTGCATAAGTATTCACCCCCTTTGCTATGACACACCAAAATAAGCTCTGGTGCAACCAATTGTCTTTAGAAGTCACATAATTAGTTGAATGGAGTCCACCTGTGTGCAATTAAGGTGTTTCACATGATTTCAGGTTAAATACACCTGTCTCTGGGAGGTCCCACAGTTGGTTAGTACATTTCCTAACAAAAACTACATCATGAAGATGAAGGAACATTCAAAGCAAATCCGGAATAATGTTCTTCAAAAGCACCAATCAGGGGTAGGATATAAGAACATTTCCAAGGCATTGAATATCCTCTCAGAGCACAGTAAAGTCCATTATTAAGAAATGGAGAGAATATGGCACAACTGTGAATCTGTCTAGAACAGGCCGTCCTCAAAAACGGAGTATCCGGGCATATAGGGCACTAGTCAGGGAGGCCACCAAGAGGCCTATGGCAACTCTAAAGGAGTTACAGTGTTCCACGGCTGAGCTGGGAGACACTGTACATATGGCAACAATAGCCCGGGTGCTTCACAAAACTGGCCTTTATGGGAGAGTGGCAAAAAGAAAGCCATTGTTGAAAAAAACTCGCATCAAATCTCGGCTAGAGTTTCCCAGAAGGCATGTGGGAGACTCTGAGACCAAGTGGAAGAAGATTCTATGGTCTGATGAGACCAAAATAGAGCTTTTTGGCCTCAACGCTAAGCGCTATGTTTGCCACTGATCAACACAAGAAAAGTCCATAATGTCAAAGTGAAAAATAAAATCTACAAATTGTTCTAAATTAATTACAAATATAAAACAGAAAATAATTGATTGCATAAGTATTCACCCCCTTTGCTATGACACACCAAAATAAGCTCTGGTGCAACCAGTTGTCTTTAGAAGTCACATAATTAGTTGAATGGAGTCCTCCTATGTGCAATTAAGGTGTTTCACATGATTTCAGGTTAAATACACCTGTCTCTGGGAGGTCCCACAGTTGGTTAGTACATTTCCTAACAAAAACTACATCATGAAGATGAAGGAACATTCAAAGCAAATCCGGAATAAGGTTCTTCAAAAGCACCAATCAGGGGTAGGATATAAGAACATTTCCAAGGCATTGAATATCCTCTCAGAGCACAGTAAAGTCCATTATTAAGAAATGGAGAGAATATGGCACAACTGTGAATCTGTCTAGAACAGGCCGTCCTCAAAAACGGAGTATCCGGGCGAGATGTGCACTAGTCAGGGAGGCCACCAAGAGGCCTATGGCAACTCTAAAGGAGTTACAGTGTTCCACGGCTGAGCTGGGAGACACTGTGCATATGGTAACAATAGCCCGGGTGCTTCACAAAACTGGCCTTTATGGGAGAGTGGCAAAAAGAAAGCCATTGTTGAAAAAAACTCGCATCAAATCTCGGCTAGAGTTTCCCAGAAGGCATGTGGGAGACTCTGAGACCAAGTGGAAGAAGATTCTATGGTCTGATGAGACCAAAATCGAGCTTTTTGGCCTCAACGCTAAGCGCTATGTTTGCCACTGATCAACACAAGAAAAGTCCATAATGTCAAAGTGAAAAATAAAATCTACAAATTGTTCTAAATTAATTACAAATATAAAACAGAAAATAATTGATTGCATAAGTATTCACCCCCTTTGCTATGACACACCAAAATAAGCTCTGGTGCAACCAGTTGTCTTTAGAAGTCACATAATTAGTTGAATGGAGTCCTCCTGTGTGCAATTAAGGTGTTTCACATGATTTCAGGTTAAATACACCTGTCTCTGGGAGGTCCCACAGTTGGTTAGTACATTTCCTAACAAAAACTACATCATGAAGATGAAGGAACATTCAAAGCAAATCCGGAATAAGGTTCTTCAAAAGCACCAATCAGGGGTAGGATATAAGAACATTTCCAAGGCATTGAATATCCTCTCAGAGCACAGTAAAGTCCATTATTAAGAAATGGAGAGAATATGGCACAACTGTGAATCTGTCTAGAACAGGCCGTCCTCAAAAACGGAGTATCCGGGCGTATAGGGCACTAGTCAGGGAGGCCACCAAGAGGCCTATGGCAACTCTAAAGGAGTTACAGTGTTCCACGGCTGAGCTGGGAGACACTGTGCATATGGCAACAATAGCCCGGGTGCTTCACAAAACTGGCCTTTATGGGAGAGTGGCAAAAAGAAAGCCATTGTTGAAAAAAACTCGCATCAAATCTCGGCTAGAGTTTCCCAGAAGGCATGTGGGAGACTCTGAGACCAAGTGGAAGAAGATTCTATGGTCTGATGAGACCAAAATAGAGCTTTTTGGCCTCAACGCTAAGCGCTGTTTGCCACTGATCAACACAAGAAAAGTCCATAATGTCAAAGTGAAAAATAAAATCTACAAATTGTTCTAAATTAATTACAAATATAAAACAGAAAATAATTGATTGCATAAGTATTCACCCCCTTTGCTATGACACACCAAAATAAGCTCTGGTGCAACCAATTGTCTTTAGAAGTCACATAATTAGTTGAATGGAGTCCACCTGTGTGCAATTAAGGTGTTTCACATGATTTCAGGTTAAATACACCTGTCTCTGGGAGGTCCCACAGTTGGTTAGTACATTTCCTAACAAAAACTACATCATGAAGATGAAGGAACATTCAAAGCAAATCCGGAATAATGTTCTTCAAAAGCACCAATCAGGGGTAGGATATAAGAACATTTCCAAGGCATTGAATATCCTCTCAGAGCACAGTAAAGTCCATTATTAAGAAATGGAGAGAATATGGCACAACTGTGAATCTGTCTAGAACAGGCCGTCCTCAAAAACGGAGTATCCGGGCATATAGGGCACTAGTCAGGGAGGCCACCAAGAGGCCTATGGCAACTCTAAAGGAGTTACAGTGTTCCACGGCTGAGCTGGGAGACACTGTACATATGGCAACAATAGCCCGGGTGCTTCACAAAACTGGCCTTTATGGGAGAGTGGCAAAAAGAAAGCCATTGTTGAAAAAAACTCGCATCAAATCTCGGCTAGAGTTTCCCAGAAGGCATGTGGGAGACTCTGAGACCAAGTGGAAGAAGATTCTATGGTCTGATGAGACCAAAATAGAGCTTTTTGGCCTCAACGCTAAGCGCTATGTTTGCCACTGATCAACACAAGAAAAGTCCATAATGTCAAAGTGAAAAATAAAATCTACAAATTGTTCTAAATTAATTACAAATATAAAACAGAAAATAATTGATTGCATAAGTATTCACCCCCTTTGCTATGACACACCAAAATAAGCTCTGGTGCAACCAGTTGTCTTTAGAAGTCACATAATTAGTTGAATGGAGTCCTCCTATGTGCAATTAAGGTGTTTCACATGATTTCAGGTTAAATACACCTGTCTCTGGGAGGTCCCACAGTTGGTTAGTACATTTCCTAACAAAAACTACATCATGAAGATGAAGGAACATTCAAAGCAAATCCGGAATAAGGTTCTTCAAAAGCACCAATCAGGGGTAGGATATAAGAACATTTCCAAGGCATTGAATATCCTCTCAGAGCACAGTAAAGTCCATTATTAAGAAATGGAGAGAATATGGCACAACTGTGAATCTGTCTAGAACAGGCCGTCCTCAAAAACGGAGTATCCGGGCGAGATGTGCACTAGTCAGGGAGGCCACCAAGAGGCCTATGGCAACTCTAAAGGAGTTACAGTGTTCCACGGCTGAGCTGGGAGACACTGTGCATATGGTAACAATAGCCCGGGTGCTTCACAAAACTGGCCTTTATGGGAGAGTGGCAAAAAGAAAGCCATTGTTGAAAAAAACTCGCATCAAATCTCGGCTAGAGTTTCCCAGAAGGCATGTGGGAGACTCTGAGACCAAGTGGAAGAAGATTCTATGGTCTGATGAGACCAAAATCGAGCTTTTTGGCCTCAACGCTAAGCGCTATGTTTGCCACTGATCAACACAAGAAAAGTCCATAATGTCAAAGTGAAAAATAAAATCTACAAATTGTTCTAAATTAATTACAAATATAAAACAGAAAATAATTGATTGCATAAGTATTCACCCCCTTTGCTATGACACACCAAAATAAGCTCTGGTGCAACCAGTTGTCTTTAGAAGTCACATAATTAGTTGAATGGAGTCCTCCTGTGTGCAATTAAGGTGTTTCACATGATTTCAGGTTAAATACACCTGTCTCTGGGAGGTCCCACAGTTGGTTAGTACATTTCCTAACAAAAACTACATCATGAAGATGAAGGAACATTCAAAGCAAATCCGGAATAAGGTTCTTCAAAAGCACCAATCAGGGGTAGGATATAAGAACATTTCCAAGGCATTGAATATCCTCTCAGAGCACAGTAAAGTCCATTATTAAGAAATGGAGAGAATATGGCACAACTGTGAATCTGTCTAGAACAGGCCGTCCTCAAAAACGGAGTATCCGGGCGTATAGGGCACTAGTCAGGGAGGCCACCAAGAGGCCTATGGCAACTCTAAAGGAGTTACAGTGTTCCACGGCTGAGCTGGGAGACACTGTGCATATGGCAACAATAGCCCGGGTGCTTCACAAAACTGGCCTTTATGGGAGAGTGGCAAAAAGAAAGCCATTGTTGAAAAAAACTCGCATCAAATCTCGGCTAGAGTTTCCCAGAAGGCATGTGGGAGACTCTGAGACCAAGTGGAAGAAGATTCTATGGTCTGATGAGACCAAAATAGAGCTTTTTGGCCTCAACTCTAAGCGCTATGTTTGCCACTGATCAACACAAGAAAAGTCCATAATGTCAAAGTGAAAAATAAAATCTACAAATTGTTCTAAATTAATTACAAATCTAAAACAGAAAATAATTGATTGCATAAGTATTCACCCACTTTGCTATGACACACCTAAAGAAGCTCTGGTGCATCCAATTGTCTGTAGAAGTCACATAATTAGTTGAATGGAGTCCACCTGTGTGCAATTAAGGTGTTTCACATGATTTCAGGTTAAATACACCTGTCCCTGGGAGGTCCCACAGTTGGTTAGTACATTTCCTAACAAAAACTACATCATGAAGATGAAGGAACATTCAAAGCAAATCCGGAATAAGGTTCTTCAAAAGCACCAATCAGGGGTAGGATATAAGAACATTTCCAAGGCATTGAATATCCTCTCAGAGCACAGTAAAGTCCATTATTAAGAAATGGAGAGAATATGGCACAACTGTGAATCTGTCTAGAACAGGCCGTCCTCAAAAACGTAGTATCCGGGCGTATAGGGCACTAGTCAGGGAGGCCACCAAGAGGCCTATGGCAACTCTAAAGGAGTTACAGTGTTCCACGGCTGAGCTGGGAGACACTGTGCATACGCCAACAATAGCCCGGGTGCTTCACAAAACTGGCCTTTATGGGAGAGTGGCAAAAAGAAAAAAACTTGCATCATATCTCGGCTAGAGTTTCCCAGAAGGCATGTGGGAGACTCTGAGACCAAGTGGAAGAAGATTCTATGGTCTGATGAGACCAGAATAGAGCTTTTTGGCCTCAACGCTAAGCGCTATGTTTGGCGTAAGCCTAACACCGCACATCATCCTGAGAACACCATCGCTACCGTGAAGCATGGTGGTGGCAGCATCATGCTATGGGGATGCTTCTCTGCGTCAGGGCCTGGAAAGCTTGTGAAGATAGAGGGCAAAATGGATGCGGCAAAGTACAGAGAAATCCTGAAGGAAAACCTGCTGAAGTCTGCAAGAGACCTGGGACTTGGGAGAAGATTCATCTTCCAGCAGGACAATGACCCCAAACATACAGCCAAAGCCACACTGGAGTGGCTTAAAAACAAAAAGGTCAATGTCCTGGAGTGGCCCAGTCAAAGCCCGGACCTCAATCTAATTGAGAATATGTGGAAAGAGTAGAAAATTGCTGTTCACCAAAGGTCCCCATCCAACTTGACGGAGCTTGAGCAATTTTGCAAAGAAGAATGGGCAAAAATTGCAGTGTCCAGATGTGCAAAGCTGGTAGAGTCTTATCCAAATAGACTCATGGCTGTAATTGCTGCCAAAGGTGCCTGATTCCAACCATCAGATGGTGCAAGGGAGAACCGACCTTTGGTAAGTATACTAACTAGGCTACATGGCCCAAAAGTTTTAAGAATAGGGTCCTATATTTCAAACTACATTTATGTAGTAATAATATTCAAATAATGGGCTCTATTTACTAAAGTGTTTTAAGGAATGCTTCAGTATCAATACACATGTTTGGAGTTTAAATAATGCTTTAAAAATCTGAATAAGACCTAAAACAAAGTAGTCTCAATGGCTTTTATTACTTTAAACATTATTAAGTCAAAAAGGATTTAAAGTAATAGTCCTTAACAAAACATTCGAACATCAGAACACTCCTTAAAGATTAGTAAATAGGGACAATAATTCCAAATAGAGCTTCTAAAGCCTTCATACCTGACCATAAGTTTAAGTATAAAATAGACACCTACCACAGCCTGGCAACCTCAGTAAAACTGCATGCCTTTTCATGCGTTATTGCTTGCTTATACAAGCTTTTACAGAATTAAAATGTGATTGTTCTTACCAATAATCGCATCCACAATATCTGGATTAAGGGGTTGTTTTGCTTGTGAATCCTTATGTGCATTGGATTTGAATCCAGTCAGGGATTTATTGGCAAGTTCTTCAGCAGTGTGAAATACCCGTAATAGGTCTGCAGTTAGCTTCATTGTGTCTTTGTGACAACACATCTGTAGCTTCCTTTTTGATACTGACGCTTTTTCAGTCCGTTGTACCTTCTAAAATCATAAACAAAGGTGTGGGTAAGTGAAATAGTTATATAATATATACATATATCAAACTGCATGAAAATACCTCCTTTTTATCACTTTTACGCCATGGATACTGTGTACTTCAGTATTTTTGGAGACAAACCTCTCCATATAGTAACACCCTCTTGTTCGGGTTATACCTTAGTATTATGCTCCCTCGCCTTTGGTTCAGGGCATTACTAAGCCTGCAGACGGTCATCGGGTAGTAACCTAAATAACACAATTTTCCTACCTCATCTCTCTTTTCCCCCATTGTTGTATATTGGTGTTGGCATAGTTGGTGGTGGACAAATCCATTTTCAGTAATTCCACTCGTTCCAGTATATCTGGGAGTTCTAAAGTATATGTTGAAATGTTAGCTGTCTTTTGCTGTTTATTATTTTTATATTTTATTTTATTATTTGTAGTATTTATGACTAAATGCGTTATATTATATAGTTATGATTAGATTAGTCTGCACTTCACATTCTTAAAAATAAATATTAGGCCACATTAAAGTATTTCTATCATTGTCATGATAGTTGTTTTGGTCCCGGCATTTATCCCGCTTACACTTGGAAGGGGTTTCCTCCTTTTCATAATTAAGTATACACTTTGCTTTTTGTGAAACAGTCTGCCAGTCCCCTAAAAAATAGTTCATATTTAATCATATTTATACTGTGCCTACACTGGTTAAAATTCAACAGTGGGTCTTTATACACCTTGTAACGGAAACATGGTACCCCATAATGTTCTCGTACTAAGGTGAAAATAGCCTTGATTTGTATGTTACTATAGATATCAATAGTAATACGAAAATACCATACAAAGTAGTAATAACAGCTTTTAAAGTGAAGGTAGTGTTCTGAGAGAATTAGGTATAATTTTACCTCAGTAACTTAGAGTAAGAGTTATGATTATACAGCAGTATTGATTGTATGTTCACTGTTTAGTATGTAGGCTAGTTCATTAAAACAAAAAAAGTAAATGTCACAATATATATACAGTGCCTTGCATAAGTATTCACCCCCCTTGGACTTTTCCACATTTTGTAGTGTTACAACCTGGAATTAAAATGTATTTAATTGGGATTTTTACCATTTGATTTACACAACATACTTAACACTTTGAAGGTGCAAAATATTTTTTATTGTGACACATTTTTTGTTTTGTTTAATTAAACAAAAAAAAGACATTTGTTGGTTGCATAAGTATTCACCCCCCTGAGTCAATACTTGGTAGAAGCACCTTTGGCTTTGGGTAAGTCTCTACCAGCTTTGCACATCTGAATCCTGCAAATTTTGCCCATTCTTCTTGGCAAAATTGCTCAAGCTCTGTCAAGTTGGATGGGGACCGTTGGTGAACAGCAATTTTCAAGTCTTGCCACAGATTCTCAATCGGATTGATGTCTGGGCTTTGACTGGGCCATTCTAAGACATTCAGGTTCTTGTTTTTAAACCACTCCAGTGTAGCTTTGGCTGTGTGTTTAGGGTCATTGTCCTGCTGGAAGGTGAACCTTCCCAGTCACTGGTCCTCTTGCAGACTGAAACAGGTTTTCCTCTAGAATTTCCCTGTATTTGGCTCCATCCATCTTGCCCTCAGTCCTGACCAGTTTCCCAGTCCCTGCCGATGAAAAGCATCCCCATAACATGTTATAACATGCTGCCACCACCATGCTTCACCGTGGGGATGGTGTTCTCAGGGTGATGAGCAGTGTTGGCTTTGCGCCACACATAGCGTTTTGCGCTAAGGCCAAAAAGTTCAATTTTGGTCTCATTAGACCAGAGAACCCTTTTCCACATGTTTGCTGTGTCTCCCACATGCCTTTTGGCAAAATCCAAACAGGATTTGATATGGGTTTTTTTCAGAAATGGCTTTCTTCTCGCCACTCTTCCATAAAGCCCAGCTTTGTGGAGCGCCCGGGTTATAGTTGTCCCATGGACGGTTTCTCCCATCTCAGCTGTGGATCTCTCCAGCTCCTTCAGAGTTACCATTGACCTCTTGGTTGCTTCTCTGACTTATGCCCTCCTTACCTGGTCACTGAATTTTGGTGGACGGCCTTCTCTAAGCAGAGTCGCGGTTGTGCCATATTCTTTCCATTTCTTAATAATGGATTTAACGGTGCTCCGGGGGATGTTCAAAGTTTGGGATATTTTTTTATAACCCAACCCTGATTGGTGCTTCTCCAGAACTTTATCCCAGAATTGTTTAGATAGCTCCTTGGTCTTCATGATGCTGTTTGTTTTGATATGCTCTTTAACAAACTGTGGCCTTCCAGAAACAGGTGTATTTAATCTGAGGTCATGTGACACTTTAATTGCACACAGGTGGACTCCATTCAACTAATTATGTGACTTCTGAAGGCAATTGGTTGCACCAGAGCTTATTTAGGGGTGTCACAGCAAAGGGGGTGAATACTTATGCAATCAAGACAGTTTTTTATTTGTAAATAATTTTGAAAAATATGTAGATTTTTTTTCCCCACTTTGACATTATGGACTATTTTGTGTAGATCAGTCACAAAAAATCCTAATTAAATCCATTTTAATTCCAGGTTGTAATATTACAAAATGTGGAAAAGTCCAAGGGGGGTGAATACTTATGCAAGGCACTGTATATATATATATATATATATATATATATATATATATATATATATATATATATATATATACTGTTTACTGTAAGCAAGGGTGTCCATCCCATACCTTCAGTTTCCTCAGCATTATTTAATCTTTTTAGTTGATTGACAAATTGATATAGAGCATTACACTTTGTCTTACCTATTGCCAGTACATAAGATGGACAGGTTAACCATTTTGGATTTTTCTTTTGAAGGTCCCCTTTTCCACTAGGTTTAAGTCCACCATCTCATAAACATTTTTGGTTTCAATTACATTATTTTTGTAACTACGTTCATCAAATTCTACAATCCACTCTTTCTTGCCAATTTCTATCGCATTCTCTTCAAAAAAAATAAAACAATGCAAATGACATTTTCTCCATCTCTTTACTGCTCCATGAAGTGGTATGTAATACTGTGGGAGCCACCTGTCAAACACAAACGGTCACTTTGCTGGTCTCGTGCAGGTACATTTGAAAAGTAGGGCGCGCGCCATGCAGGCAGTCAGCAGCACTTCTCTCTTTTGTTGACAGTTTACTCTCCGATAAGGTGACTTTTATTGAAATGGAGAGGGTGTCATAAACGTTTCTTACATCATGAAGCAGAAGAAGATATGCCTCGTATGACAAAAGTAAGGAGAGGGATAGAAATAAATGAATGTACTTATAGCCAGCCTGGCTGCTCAACGGAAAATGAGGAGGAACCAACTGAGACTTCCCTTAACACTGTCCTAACACCTGATCAAGTTTTCTTCCTCGGTGATGAAACAGGACTTCTTGAAAACCACGAGGAGAACTGTCCTGCCGAAAAATATAGGTTTTGGATATAATGTTACCGAGGGATAATTCTACTCTTATATTCGTTATTTGAAAGGAAGTGTAAAGGCAATTCGATATCCCATACATTGAGTTATATTATAGGACACTTAAAAAAAAAATGTGCTTCAGATGTTTACTTTATTTATGTATGGGTGAATCGGCTTTACAGAAGAGTGTAACTCAGTTTCCCTGGATCTCGCTCAGCTATTTCATAGCTCCAATACAAATTCACAAGGGAATGCCATTTAACCCTACGAGAGTATTAATTCTAAGGAGTAAATTAAAGCATGTCTTAATGATCCGGTTTTATAGATAAAAACTGTACATTTCAAATGGTTTTCGTGGTAGAAATATGTTTTAATATAACTCGCCCTGCGGCCTCGAACACCAGTTGCATGAGGATTCCCCTGAGATCAATGTGGCTATAAGCAATTATACTACTTTGAACTTGAAGTAGGCTGCTACATTGTAGACCTCTAACCAAAATAAACAACGTTACAACTGTGTTGATATGACTGTAGTTTGAACCACCCAAAAAATAGATTGCAAAAATGAGAATTCTGAATTTAAATAAATGTAAAATCTACTTTATTATACACTAAATTATTACTGTTTTACAGCTGTCCGATGAAGAGGTTTCCAATTCAGGTGAAGATGAAACGGAGTTTAATAGGGCTTCCTGCCTCTCCACCCAGTGTGAATTTGAAGTGGACTGTCAAAATGTAAGTAAAATTATATTAAGAAAAATACCTACAGACGTGCTCAAATTTGGTACCCCTCCACAAAAAACGAAGAATGCACAATTTTCTCTGAAATAACTTGAAACTGACAAAAGTAATTGGCATCCGCCATTGTTTATTCCATATTTAATAGAAATCAGACTTTGCTTTTGATTTTTTATTCAACATAATATTGTAAATAAGAAAACAAATGAAAATGGCATGGACAAAAATGATGGGACCGCTAACCTAGTATTTTGTTGCACAACCTTTAGAGGAAATCACTGCAATCAAACGTTTTCTGTAGCTCTCAATGAGACTTCTGCACCTGTTAACAGGTAGTTTGGCCCACTCTTCCTGAGCAAACTGCTCCAGCTGTCTCAGGTTTGATGGGTGCCTTCTCCAGACTGCAAGTTTCAGCTCTTTCCATAGATGTTCGATAGGATTCAGATCAGGACTCATAGATGGCCACTTCAGAATAGTCCAATGTTTTGTTCTTATCCATTCTTGGGTGCTTTTAGCTGTGTGTTTTGGGTCATTATCCTGTTGGAGGACCCATGACCTGCGACTGAGACAGAGCTTTCTGACACTGGGCAGTACGTTTCGCTCCAGAATGCCTTGATAGTCTTGAGATTTCATTGTGCCCTGCACAGATTCAAGGCAACCTGTGCCAGGCGCAGCAAAGCAGCCCCAAAACATAACCGAGCCTCCTCCATGTTTCACTGTAGGTATGGTGTTCTTTTCTTTGAAAGCTTCATTTTTTCGTCTGTGAACACAGAGCTGATGTGACTTGCCAAAAAGCTCCAGTTTTGACTCATCTGTCCAAAGGACATTCTCCCAGAAGGATTGTGGCTTGTCAATATGCATTTTAGCAAATTCCAGTCTGGCTTTTTTATGTTTTTCTTTCAAAAGTGGAGTCCTCCTGGGTCTTCTTCCATGGAGCCCACTTTCGCTCAAAAAGTGACGGATGGTGCGATCAGAAACTGACGTACCTTCACCTTGGAGTTCAGCTTGTATCTCTTTGGCAGTTATCCTTGGTTCTTTTTCTACCATTCGCACTATCCTTCTGTTCACTCTGGGGTCGATTTTCCTCTTGCGGCTGCGCCCAGGGAGGTTGGCTACAGTTCCATGGACCTTAAACTTCTTAATAATATTTGCAACTGTTGTCACAGGAACATCAAGCTGCTTGGAGATGGTCTTGTAGCCTTTACCTTTACCATGCTCGTCTATTATTTTCTTTCTGATCTCCTCAGACAACTCTCTCCTTTGCTTTCTCTGGTCCATGTTCAGTGTGGTGCACACAATGGTACCAAACAGCACAGTGACTACTTTTAAATAGGCTGAATGACTGATTACAAGATTGGAGACATGTGTGATACTAATTAAGGAAACTAATTAGTTTGAAATATCTCTATAATCCAATTATTTATTATCTTTTCTAAGGGGTACCAACAAATGTGTCCAGGCCATTTTAGAATATCTTTGTAGAATAAGCAATAATTCATCTCTTTTCACAGCTTCTTTGCTTTATTCTATGACATACCAAAGGCATGCAAGTATACATGATAAAATAGCTTTTAATTTCATCACTTTTCAGGAGGAATGAAGCATTATTTCAATGAGCTGTAAGGGTACCAACAAATTTGAGCACGTCTGTATATAATCTTTTAAATGTTATATAATCTTACCGTGTATACTGTATGCTTAACATCCAATCCCATAACATGTAATGACAATTATATGCACAACTGCATTACATTTACTTAATTTACATTTATTTAGAACTAACGAGTGTATATAGTTTGCTTTGACCAATTTCACAACCAATTTGCTAACAGCCTAGGCTTACAGCTCTGTCTATCCCTTGACACATTACATTGTTAAATTATTTTGCATAAATGAATGCGAGTACTTTATGTAAGCAATTTAAAATAGTTCATAAGCACAATAACACACATACAGAGACCACCGATGCCTTGGGTACATTATTTTAAAATGAACATGCAAGACCTAAGATGGCATTGCTTGTAGTGTTCAAGTATAATATTGTAGCGTTGAGCATGCTATGGGCAATGTTCTGCGGCGGTGACGGTGGAAAATAAAAGATCAGACCAGGCAGTGAGGTTAAAATGGAATAGCTCTTAACTTGAACCACACTAAATAGGGATACGTCTCCAATTCCCTATAACAGTCGTACTTGGAGTTTGAAGATTATTAATTATTACGGTTTACTGCAGCGGCGTTCGATCGATTTCTGTTCGATCGATCCCAAAACCCCACGTGAAGCTGCAACTTAACTAGCGGTCTTGAAGTGCATCATATGGTGGTTTCTTAAGAGCGTAGGCAGGTTTGAAACACATGAATTATTTAGCAAAATCAAGTGTGCAGATATATTTTTCGTTTGGTGAACTATTATGTTTTTGGTTTCTATGGTGTCACAATGCATTACCCAAACATTTCACGATTCCCTCAGACCGCTCGTGAACTCAAGTAGAAGTTCAAGAGCTAGTAGTTTCAATGATGTTTGGGAAACACTTACCTAAACGATGGTCTTACTACATTGGTTTGGTAAAGTAGCTATTGAGAAAAGCGAACCCGACTCAGAACACAGAACAGAACAGAACACAAACAGCGCACTCACGTCAACACTTGCAGACTGCACAGAAACAGCAGGCAAGATAACAGCGGGGAGAGAGAGACACACACAAAATACAATACAACCCTGGCGCCCACAACACTTAACACAGTACACACTGGACAAAAATTGTTTTCAACTTCCCCTGTCTAAATACACCCCCACAGTCCATCCATTCGCACCACCGCTACAGTATCTTACACTTTTGCAAATCCAGAATTAAACCATTTTTACGAATTTTATGAATTGTGATATATCCTGTTGTGTTTGTTTAAAGTTATGCATTCCAGATAACGTTTCTGATCAATGATAATACCATTTAAGATTTCCTGTAGGTTCTACTCTTCCTAACTGTATTTCCTCTCTTCTGTAGGATGAGTTTGACAATCACCCACTATATCCAGGAGCACCGCTCAGTAAAAATGAAAGTGACCTTTGCATTGAAACATCGACTGACAGATTCTGCTTTGGATAATCTTCTTGAACTTATGTCATGTCATGTTAAAGACTTTCCTAAAACAACCAAATACTATCTGTACAAAAAGTTCAATTGTGCAGACTTGTCATCTATGGTGCTGCATTTTTTTTGTAAAATATGCCAATCATACATCTGCCCTGAGAATGATAATGTAGATTCCTGTCCAGAATGTGGTGAGGGGTTTAATAAAGAATTAAACAAAAAGGCTGGTCACTTTTTCATCCAGCTCCCATTGAAAAAGCAGGAACTGCTTGAAAAAGAAGCCGTTTTAGATTCCATCCAGAAAAATGTCCACACTAGAAGCAGAGAGATAGGTGATGTCACATCTGGGAAACTGTACCAAAAAGTAAGGAATTCCACACAGTTTGGTCAGAATGGCATTTCTCTTCAGTGGAACAGTGATGGTGTTTAAGTATTTAAATCATCCAGAAGCAGTTTCTGGCCTATTCAGGTAATGGTGAATGAACTCCCATACAAGTTAAGAATCAACAATGTTCTGTTGTCATGTCTGTGGTTTGGCCCAGGAAAGCCCAGGATGGATAGCTACTTGAGTGTTTTTGTTAAAGAGTTAACTGATTTGCACAAAACAGGTGTAACAGTAATAATTCCAGGAGAAGGTCAGAAGGTTGTTAAAATACATACTTTAATTTGTTCAGCAGATTCGGTGGCTAGACCAGCCCTTCGTAACACAACCCTGTTTAATGGCAAGTATGGTTGTGACTTTTGTCTGCATCCTGGTCAGCATGTTCACAAGGGAAGAGAATTCACTAGAGTACACCCCATTAAAGAAAAAGATCCACCTATAAGAACTCATGAACAGCACAAAGCAGATGCAATTGCTGCTTCTGAAAGTGGAAACCCAGTGAATGGTGTTAAAGGCTCTTCCCCGTTGTTGTTTTTACCTGTTTTGAATATGTCACGGTCTTTTGTATCTGAATACATGCACTGTGTTCTTCTTGGTGTAGTAAGGGGGATTTTACCTTTGAGATACATTCAACATTGGTTTTACTTGGTCTATTCAGTGAATAATCTTTTGACAGACTCAATTACTAGAGAAACTCTTAGAAAAGTAAGTGTGGTTCTTAAGGAGTTTGTAAACCAAACTGAGACTCTGTGTGGTAAAAGTCACTTGACCTTTAATGTCCATCTACTTCTGCATTTACCTAGAGGTGTTAGTGACTGGGGAGCTCTTTGGGCAACCTCTGCTTTCCCTTATGAAGGGTACAACAGGGTATTAAAAAGCCTTTTCTAGGGTACACAGAGCGTATCAAAACAAGTGTGTGAAATGTATACTGTGATAAAAAAGGTAAAAAAGCTACAAGCATACAAAGTGCCAGTGAACCTGTACATATTTTCTTAAAAAAACTTATTGGATCAACAAGAATTTCTACTTGGTCATCAAGTTAAAAAAGAAGTACTTGTGTATGACAGGTTTATTTACAATCATGTTTTGTATCGCACTAAAAACTATAACCATGTAATGAAAAGGTCTAACTTTACAGCTGAATTGCAAAATAGTCATGTTGTTGAACTAACCTCTCTTCTGCTAGTAAAGTGCAGAGATGGGCCATGCTCTGTTCATGGGAGAGAGATAGCTATATTGACTGTGAAGAAACTGGAAAAAAATTGCAGATTTTATATACAGTAGAGAGTTTAGCATATCCTCAAACTTTCTCATTGAAATTCACAAGAATGATAAAACAGAGGCTGTGTTTTTGGACCATTTGGAAAGGAAATGTGTTAGGATGTCAATTGATGAGAAGAGTTCTGTGAATTTCATGCCAAATGAAGTTGAAAGGGATTAGGTGTTTCATACTTTAAAATGAGCGTTTCAACAATTCTTCACAAATTAATCAATGTTAACCATGTTTTCATCAGAATGTACAAAACAATTTTCATACGAAATTATTATTACTAAATTATTAAAGAGTAAATAGATTCAAATTCCATTTTAATGTTGTTTTTTGTTTTACTTATTCCTAATCTTGTTATGAGGTTGGCAATCATTCGGAGTTCTTTGCTGCAATATTAAGTTTTATCATTTTTCTCCTATAGTTTTCTCTAAGTAGCTTTGAGCTAAATTACTGCTCTAGACTGCTAAGTGACTGTCCATTTTTTTATTTTCTGATTCCAAAAGTTCATATGATGCTTGCTATGACCTTTCAACTCTGTTGGCAGCATTACAGGACCTATTAGAATCAGGAAGCGCAACAGAAATTTTAGATGAACATGAAGCATTATCAAGCCTTATAACATGGACATGCAGACATGTTTGTCAGCGTGAGCAATACACAGTTAATGCCTGTGTCTTCCTGATGTTTTACATATCACAGACAGCTGTTTCTCACAGCTAGAGCACCACTTGGAAATTAAATACTGTGCAAGTAAAGAAGGAAGGCAGCTTGCAGGAAAATTAAAAAAAGAACACAAGTGACTGCAATTGTCCTGCCCTTTTCACAAATCACAAATTCACAGCCTAGCGATAAGGACGTGGTACAACTCTTTCTGTTTTGACATGTGTAACGTGCAGTGTTGTGTGGTATAGTGCCATTACGGATTCTGTCCCCTGTCGATGAGAAGAGAGGAGGTTAAGAGCTCTAAAACCATGTATGCAGACGAGCTCGGCTCTTTTTCATTGTGGTTTAGATGCTCACTTGGAGTGCGTAGGGTTGCCAGTTCACGCCCAGCCTCCACCCTGTTACACATGTATGAACAGGATAATATAGTATTGTTATTGTCAAAAAGAAAACGTATATGGTTAAAGTAAAGGAGTCTGTACATCTGTTGATTTATTTATATTTTTTAAAAATGTGCATATTTGTATATAATAATTTATTATATCTATTTAAAATTTTGTAGGACAATAAATTATGTCCATATTCATTATGGCTGCTGCTTTGTCTTTTTAAATATTAAGGGTTACTTGAAGTTATCTGCAGGCAACACTTGTGTTATTTACTATGATGTGCTTTTATTTTGTTTTAAAAAGTTTACACACCCCAGCTATATCAGAAATATTTTAAAACAGAATAAAATAAAACAAAAACAGCTCTGCTTAAATTTATTATACATTATTTTGTTCCTACTAATGTGCTATTTTCAGTATCTGGTAATTAAATAAATAGGTTTATTAAACGGTTTATTAAAAGTTAAGTATTTTGCTTTATTCAATCTATAAACCTAGTATATACTGTAAAAGTCATTCTTACATTTTCAGTCCTAAACAGAGTCATAGTATTATTCTTTTGCATACTATAGGAGGAGTCCTATTGAGGTACTATAGGGAGACCCTTTTGAGTACTATAGGAGGATACTTTTTTTTAAAGAATCCTACAGGATTCCTTTAAAACCCTTTTAGTCCTATAGAGAGTCCTATAGTACTACTATAGGATTCTATGGGACATTTCCGTAAGGGTGACTATGGTCATGTAACTCAATTCTGACCCTGGTCAAGTAGCACTATTCTGACTCTGGTCATATGACAAATGACTGCTTCCTAACGCAATTTGTCAAGGCACCGACGAGACGGGAAGCATGCCTTGATTTAGTCTTTTCAAATAACGAAGACAGAATAACTAAAACAGAGGTCAGAGAGCCATTGGCAAACTCAGACCACAACATGGTTTCATTTGAAGTGATTTTCAAAACCCAAAAAGTAATGACTAAAGCTAAGGTTTACAATTTTAGAAAAGCAAACTATGAAGGTATGAAACAGAGACTAACAGAAGTAGATTGGAGTAAAATAGAGAAAACATCCACAGAAAAGGATGGCTGTTTTTTAAAAATGTAGTACTAGAGGTGCAAAACAATTACATCCCAAAAGTAGACAAATCTAAATCTAAAACAAAATGGCCAAAATGGTTTAATAGATCAATTTAAAAAAAAAAAATATTCAGCTGAAAAAAGGCACTTTACAGAGCGTTTAAAAGGGACCAAAAACAAAGTACACATAAAGAGTACTTGGAACTGCAAACATAAGTCAAAAAGGAAGTTAGAAAGGCCAAGAGAGAGAGAGAGAGAGAGAGAGAAATGAACATTGCTAAGGGGGCTAACACCAATTCCAAAATGTTTTTCCAATATATTAAAAGCAAGAGAATCTTCAAAAGAGGAGGTTAAATGTCTAAGAGACACAAATGGCAAAATCATAGACAAAAAAATAGCGAATATATTAAATGATTACTTTTCACAAGTTTTTACAAAGGAGGATACGGACAACATGCCCCACATGCCCCACATGTTGACCTGTTCCTATCCAGTTTTAAATAACTTTAGCATAACAGAGGCAGAAGTGTTAAAGGGACTAGGAGCTCTTAAAATAAACAAATCCCCTGGGCCGGATGAGATCCTCCCAATAGTACTCAAAGAAATGAAAGAAGTTATTTACAAACCGCTAATCAAGATCATGCAACAGTCTCTTGACACAGGGGTTGTACCGACAGACTGGAAAATTGCAAACGTAATACCGATCCACAAAAAGGGAGACAAAACTGAACCAGGTAACTACAGGCCAATAAGCCTGACTTCTATTATATGTAAACTTATGGAAACTATAATAAGATCCAAAATGGAAAATTACCTATATGGTAACAATATCCTGCGAAACAGTCAGCATGGTTTTAGGAAAGGGAGATCGTGTCTAACTAACCTGCTTGATTTTTTGAGGATGCAACATCGACAATGGATAATTGCAAAGCATATGACATGGTTTATTTAGATTTCCAGTAAGCTTTATAAATAAAGCAAGCATTGCTATTATAAAAAGATACCCTTTCTACTTCAACAGACGCATACTGCAGCGAAAACAAAAACGGAAGTACTTTGGAAACACACTGATGACGTCTCCCTACACGTCTCTTCTTACAGAAAGAGGTGGCAGGGCAGCTTTGTGATTAAGGGAAGAAAAGAAAGCATTACCTCACACAAAAATACCGGAGTAAGGAGCCACTTTGCTGTAATTACACCACCATACTTTAGAAAGGGACTCAGCTGTGTAGGGTTTCATTCTGTAGTTTAGTTTTGGACTTTGTTGTGATCTGTATTTCATTTACTTGCACTTATCTGCTCCCTATTGCACTTAACCTAATCTGAAGTATTTTGTATTTCACATGCGCTCGTAGCTAACCCGGATATAACGATCAACACTGTTCTCCGCTCTGGAGCTGCCCCGATATCAAATCTTACTGGGTTTTGTAATCGCTCTTATTAGGACTGAAATCATTGTATTTTGTAGCTTTGCTCTTAATTGTACTGTAATTCTGGATATGCATTTTTTTGTATACAACTGTAAGGTCGCCCTGGGTAAGGGCGTGTGATAAGAAATAAATAAATAAATAAATAATAATAATAATTTAACCTTTGTTTTTATATGCGTGCGTCTCATGTGCTTCACAAAATTATAACTATATAAATAAAATGTATTATTATTATTGTTAGTAAAAAAAAAAAATATTAAATGTTAACTCCCCTTTTTTTTGGTTAATAACTTCTGTACATTGAGTTGCTGTAGTTTGAGGAGACTTGATGGGATCCGGCTCTCAGCGTGCTGAAACATACTTCATAATAAACACGGCACTTGTCTCTGTTTTAAGCCTGCGAGGCTGGGTTTTGTATTATGTGGTGTGGGCTCGGTGCTCTGTATTTTGAAACGGCTTTCAGAAGCAGACAGTAGCATATACAGGTGTTTAGGTGTGTTATGGTTCCTGGGCTTTTCAGTTACTGTGCCCCGCATCTAAGGAATTCTCTTGCTCGGAATATTCGGGAAGCAGGTGCAATAACTTCTAGTTTAAGACTTTATTTAAAACCTGACTTTCAGTCCATAGCTTTGATTAGATTATCCAATCTTTGTGTTGTTAAGCACTCAGGCGCTATGGACGTGTAAAATTGTACCGCATAGAAACACTGGCAGCTATAGCTCTGGTTACAGTAATACTTACCGGGGTCTCCTATCTGTACCGACGTATCACTATCGGTATCACTTCAACTTATAGAGTCAGCCATCTTGCGTAAACACAGAAAACACTGACGTTACACTGTACACCCAAGAACGTGTGACGCGTTTAATATCTGAACGGCACGTGTGTATACATGTATAATAGAAACGTTCTATTCCTAAACAGCAGTGTTTATACGTCATCAGGTGTTGACGTTTAGTCATTTGGAACTCTAAATAACGCTCAACGTTATGTGTTTTTAATCTGTGCTTTTTTTTTGGATAAGTTGAATGTTTATATTTTAAACACCAGCCCTGTTATAAACCTGTACGAATGTTTAAAAAATGTTTTACAAATCATAAACGCGTCCATGAGTTTACAAAACAAACTAAATCCTAAACACATTTAGAATTATAAACACAGTGACGTGTTTGAAAAGCGTGACAAATACGTGTTTTAAAGTTAAACACTCGGTCTTACTGCGTACGATATTCGACTGCAACATTATTTTTGTTATTGTTTAGGCTCGATAGGTATTTAAAAAATTAGGTTAACATGTATATTTACAAAATTAATAACAAATGTAAAATGGGGCTCCCGAGTGGCGCATCCAGTAAAGGCGCTCCACGTGGAGTGCAGGATGCGCTCTATAGTCTGGACGTCGCGAGTTCAAGTCCAGCTTATTCCTTTGCCGACGGAGGACAGGAGCTTCCAGGGGGCGGCGCTCAATTGGCCACGCGCCGCCCGAGGGGAGGGAGGGCTAGGTTGGCCAGGGTGTCCTCGGCTCACCGCGCACCAGCGACCCCTGTAGTCTGGCTGGGCGCCTGCGGGCTTGCCTGTAAGCTGCCCAAGAGCTGCGTTGTCCACCAACGTTGTAGCTCTTGGGTGGCTACATGGTGAGTCCGCAGTGTGAAAAAAAGCAGTCGGCTTTTATATATATAGTGTTTTAAATTATTATGTTTTGTTTTACTATTAGTTTTACTTGTTTAGTTGTAGTTTATATAGTTTTTAGCGAAAGCTAAACATGGCAACGTACGTGGTCTTTCTATAATGAGCAACGGGAGTGAAGTTGGTTCGGAGGATTTCGATACCAGCAACAGTGATGCTGACTTATCACTCAGTGATTATGATGAAGAGGATGTGGAGCCAAGAACAATACAAACTGTACGAACAGAAGAGCATGCAGTTACTTTACAGGTAAGCCAGCTGCAAACGGGAAGCTGTTTGGTTTGAAATGGCAGTGCTGTGACTAAATACTATCAAAACACAGCACTGGGTACAGGCAATGCGGCAGCCAGATCCATCACAATGCCTGTGCAAAGTAGCTGTGTACAAGCATTTGTGACTATCCCTCCAACACAAGCGAAGCAGACACTGTAAAAAAGGTACAGGGTCTGCTATGAAAATTAAAACAAAAGAAAAGACAAAAGAAAAGAAAAATGTGCAGTGGTTGCGAAGGCAATCCCGGGTTCTGTTGTATTGAACATTTCAATAAATGGCACAGAGCAAGTCAAAACTGGCACACGTTTTGAAGTTGTATTTATTTGATAATTACTGTTTACTGATTATTATTGTTATTAGCAGCTTTTTTGTTTTCATTGTTAAAAAAAAACAAAAAACGTTTTTATCTCTATATTGAATATGGGTATGTAGTACACAGCAGCATAAAGGGTTAATGAAAAACACAGTTTAAGTCATTTATTTGTGTTTTATTCATCATATGTTAACATTTTATAGCAACTACAGATTTGAAAACATTATTATTATTATTATTATTATTATTATTATTATTATTATTATTATTATTTTCAAAATCTGGTACCTGGGAAGGGGTTTCATTTTTACATCTGGAGTTGAAGTGGTTAATAATAAATGAAAATACTTACTGTTAAAAGGCTAGCAAGTTGGTTAAACTCTCCTGGTAGCATTAAGCTTGCTGTGCAGTATTGCTTGAATAGTGTACGAGTGTTTGCCTTCAATTGTTTGTATAAAGTTATTTAAAGATTTTGTTTTCCTAAGCTTTATTGACAAAACCCAGAAGTGTGTGTGGGGTGGCGCAGTTGTTGACATTCGTGTGAGCTGTTTTTAATCAAACTGTCAGATTGTAATCTGTCTGCATCCATCCGTTGTTGATATTAAGAGTTATTTCTTCACCACTTCCAAACCCAAATATTACACTACGAATTGTGTTTTGTTTGCTGTCACTGAAAGCAGATCAGCGCTCAGCCTTTGCTGGGAACACGTGACGTGGGTGTAAAAAAAGTCACGTGATAGAGGGATACTACAGTATAGTTTTATGTCGTAGAGATTGGCTATCCAATGTGTCACTCATTCTGGAGCTGTGTATAGCAATTGCGAAATGATGCGGCAGGGGCGGGGCTTTACTTCAAACAGATATCGCGTGGTTTGACTGTGGCGCTGAACTGTAAGATCGCAATGTACATATTTCTATTTTTTAGTTTGTATTTATACTGCTGGGTTTTTACTGGAGCAATCTAGGTAAAGTACCTTGCTCAAGGGTACAGCAGCAGTGTCCCCTACCAGGGATTGAACCCACGACCTTCCAGTCAAGAGTCCAGAGCCCTAACCACTACTCCACACTGTATAAAAAAAATATTACTGTGTTATTATTATTATTATTATTATTATTATTTATTTAATTTGTTTTGCATTCCACTTTGTATCATGAAAGAAAATTAAAACGTTGATTAATATACGAGTTTTGCAAGTATGACCTGTATCATAATATTGCAGACAGAAACGGACCCCGATTGTAGCGGCGGTAAGAATCCAAGAGTACAACTTTTATCTTCCAAAATAGAAAGCTATTTTATTGATGAAATCGAGTGAACAGCAACACTCGGGCTGCTCTTAGCTGACCGCCAGAGCGCCCCAGGAGAACGCCCCCCACTGCCCCGTGCCTGACAACGGGGTACCGGCAGGACACCCCCGTCCCGCCCCCGCGTCTCCAGCAGAGTAAATCTCCGCGACAACAGAGATCAAATCATGTGAGAGAAGGGAACACGCGGATATCACGTGACTAACACGCTGTCACCGCCCCGCTTTCATTGGAAGAGTCACGCGGAATGATTTGAGACACGTGATCAGTCCTCTCTCATTGGTTAACGCCCGTCGCTGGATGTTTCCACAGCGTGATTTGTACCATCGTCCACAAAACCGTTTTTTCCAGTATTTTTTTGTTAAATTGGTTATTGCAAAGTCAAATTTGAAAAACACCAAACCCGGTAGCCGATTCCACAAAAAAAGACCACGTTTTTCCTAACACTAAAAGGTAAGTGCTGAGTTATTTATTACTCAAAGTGAAATGTATGTATTTGTTAATCTCCATCGATATGCATGAACATTCGTGTGTGTGTGTGTGTGTGTGTGTGTGTGTGTGTGTGTGTGTGTGTGTGTGTGTGTGTGTGTGTGTGTGTGTGTGTGTGTGGGGGGGGGGGGGGTCGGATTGACAGGCTCAACAAACCCTGTGAACGGGGTAGCATCTGGTGAAATACTTTTTGAGATACAGCATGGCGAAGAAAACAGCTTGTAAAAAAAAAAAAAAAAAAAAAAGAAAAATGAAGACGCTTTTGTATACACCTGTATCTCGAAAAGTACTGCTAATTTAGGAACCACACTTGGCATACACATAGTCCCGGGAGTGTAGATGTGCAACGGGGTATATATTTTCGGAGGGGTCCTGGTTTTACCGAAATTGAACCAAAAAAGATAACTGTCTGACGTCAGTGCCTGGTAGCGTTGCTTTCGACCGTTCATTTCACTGAATAAATAGGGAGGCATTGAATAGCCTATAGTTCAGCACACACGGGTCAGATCTGTGTTTCTGTCCGGTTAAAACTGGTAATCAGTGATAATAATGAGTGTTTGTGCCTTCAGTACTGGAGAAACTAATAATAATTTGTTCATTTAGGAAATACGTTTGCTTCCCCAAACACTCGTTTTTTTTGGCAGCCTAATAGAAGAACAAGTCAGCTGACTGGCCAAGCTTTATTTCTGATGAGCTCTCATTTTGGCAGGCGTCACAAATCTCCGCCAATTTACGTAGTTTTAGTGCCTCATTTGTTGAGCAATGAAAGAAGGCTTTGTGCAATATGAAAACAGCGGTAGGAATATTATTTTCTTCAGTGCGCTGAAACTATCTGAATATTCTTACAAACATTGCTGCACATTCATTCGAAGCCAAAAAGTCGACGTCTGTGTCTAAAATGGCAAGTGATGTGTGAGATTAACATAAAAACCAACAACAACAAAGTGATGCTTCAGATTTGGCAAGCGAGTCAGAATCGAGGGATACAGACCGCTGCAGGTAATGCACATCGCTCGAAAGTGCTTCACACTTTCCAGACACTGGGCAAAGGTACATGCTACGTATAGTGATCAACGTTTTGTTTTGTTGTGATCCTATTTTCTGTTATGAGGAGAGTAATAAACGAAAATTGTGGGGGGGTTTTGTACAACGCCACCTTTTCCACATATATTTTTTGAAGCGTTTATTTAAGTTACATTTGACAGTTTTCACTTGCATGCACAGCTTAAAAAAGAAAAAGTAAACCCCAGTAATGCTGTTACTTCATGAAAATGTGTCATTTGCCACTTTGTTTATTGCGAAGAAACTACAATGGCAGGGATAAAAAAAGAAAGAAAAAAGCGATATCTACTTATGTACTGTTTCTGCCTGAAATACACACGTGGAAAGTGTATACTTTTATAGTTAATCCAGTGGAGCAAAGTAAAGCCTTCACAACCTATTCTGGAATAGTACAGTTTTACATATTTTAGGATAAATAGTATTGTGCTGCAAGCATTCAAGTTAACTAACGAGCTTTCGTTAGTTAACTTGAATGCTTGCAGCACAGTGATTGTCAGAACATTTTCTAGTTTTAATAAAATTAAAATGAATAACATGCTGTTTTAATAGCATTACAGTGAGATTTGTATAATTGTTTGTTTGCAAGGTGTCATTTGAATACTGGTCAGGAAATGGTATTTGCTTAATATTTTTATTATTAATGGTGATCAAACATTGTAACTTGTTAAGTAGTTATTTCTGAGATGTATTAGTTGATTGGTGCAAGTGCAGTGTTGCAACGTTTTGTTACTGTATGTAAAGTCTGATCGGATAGTCAGATTTTCACGACCATTTAAACAACCCCCCACCACTACGCACATCTTGAGCGCCCTGTGGCCCCCCAAGGTTTGGAAATGTCCTTATCTGGCCCGCCAGAGAATGTAATTGAGTACCACTGCTGTAAATGCTTATGATCTTGTATAGCGTAGGTTCTAAAAAAAAAAAAGTGAGACGATAATGTTTTGCCAAATAGAATAAAATACAAATGCATACT
Organism: Acipenser ruthenus; assembly: GCF_902713425.1. Taxonomy (NCBI): domain Eukaryota; kingdom Metazoa; phylum Chordata; class Actinopteri; order Acipenseriformes; family Acipenseridae; genus Acipenser; species Acipenser ruthenus. The sequence goes on from NW_026707964.1 coordinate 62,329, forward strand.
GTTATATGTATGCGTGTTATATATTCCATATTTAAGCACATACATTAAACACTTTCTGCTATTTGTTTACTGTATATCGCTGCCAAAGGAAGTTTGAGATTTTTTAAATTAACACAAAGTTGTTCTTCAACTGCTACAGAATGTTTATCTTGAAGAGACCTTCTTCACAACACGAAGTAATTTACTGACACTATCGAGAATCTCTTATATCAAATCATTAATCGTGGTAGCTAGCGTCACTTGCAGAGACTTACGCAGGTAGGCCTATATATTAATTTAGCTGTAAGACATTTTCCATCGCTGAAAAAAAAATAGACTTCATGATTAATCTAACTTCAGGTAATTCAGTGAAATATTTTACTTGCCGATATATATTTGGGGACGGCCCACCCCTCCAGACTAGGACATATTTTAATGCCTTCTATGTAATGAATTAAACATTTGCACAATATTCTAGTTCACAATTTAAAATGGAGAAAATGTAATCCCACTATATTGCTATCTATTGCTAGTCAATTATGTTAATGATTTAAACTATTGACAACATGTTTAAGAACATATGAAGTGGGAAGCGTTTAAAATCTTGAAAAAAAATGTATGTACAGTACTGTGCTTAATACGAGTTAGGCCTAATGTATGTACTCTACTGTACTTAATACGTTTCTGATTTTACATTTCTGGATTGCAATGAGATATAAAATACATCTTACAGTATGTCTTTAAAAAATGTAGAGTTTTGACATAGGTTAGATTTAGGTTTATGTTAAGTTGTGTGCTTAACTGTTTGGGTTTATTTTAAGTTTTTTGACTGTAGTAGTAAACAAAAAAAACACGTTTCAAAGGCATGTGGAAATGCGGGTGCATGAACGTTTTATCATTTTTTTTACAAATGGTAATTTGGAGCTTCAAGGAATTTTCCTGTGCTAAGTTTAAACAAGAAGAATGACTTTGTTCGGATAATTTTGTACAGTGGACATATATATGTATGGCATATTATATCATACGTTTGCTTCTGGCCAGAGCCAGTTTGGCGGGTAAATACTTTTGTCTCTGTTCCATTTGGTGGGGGTGGGGGGGAACCCTCGAATTCACCTGCAGTTGCAGATTTTCTTTTTCTCTCTCCAAATGTTAAGCCACACAAAACAAGCAAAGTTGGGTTGCAAATGCATCGTTTTGATTGGGTCGTCAGCCAAGCAGGAAAAACATTTAATTGGATTATTACAATTTGTACTGTGCTTGCTGTTGCCTGATGCTAGAGCTTCTTATTTATGATGGTAACTTGAGGTATTTCAGTAGAAATGTTCTACTTTAGTTCAGTAGGATTTTTGATGTCATTACAGAAGTAACACTTTTTTTATTCCGTTTGATACTAGACATATTCAAAGCTACACTGCAGTCGTTATCAGTAGAGTATGTACATAACACTGATTGCATACATTCAACTTTTGCTATACAATATTTAAGAACTGGTAGACCATAGATTGATGCATGAAAAATACACAGCCAAATCTGATGTAGAGTCGACTCCACTTATTTGCATATTGAATAATTGTATAATAATTGCTTAACTGCATAGCATGCAGCTGGTCCCGTTTTTAAGCGCATAATTTTCTATGATTGTATGGTACTAAATGCACATTTCGCGGTCCCGAAGTCCGTTGTTCATTGCATTTTAATTTGGATAATTGCATAATGCGAGCAATGTTCAAAAAATATATATGTTTGCGTTTGAGTTTCAAAAATAGCAGTGACGTAAGCGCATAGCAACTGTATGACAGCGGGAAAAGCAGGCACGAAAGACAGTTTTTTACAGTTGTTTATCAGCTCAATCGGCCGACTACTATGCATACTTCCATAAAATTATTTTTTTGCTACGTTGTAGTCAGAAGATCTATAGTAAGGTACTGTGCACCCCTGTTTAACTTTTATTTTTTACTGTACTGTATTACAATATATGAGTTTAGGCCGGCTGTAATATACGGTACATTAGTTTACATTATTTTACTTTTCATATCATAAGTTGCCAGAGAATAGTGTTTTGTATTGAGCGTATAACATTTCAAGTTGGTTTATTTTTGTGAACTTGTCCAATATTTTAAGTTACTCGTAATGAAATATAAAAAATAAATAAAGTTATGAATCTGATCAAAACGAATCATATACATGTACGCCCACTGTATTCCCTCACTCGGCGGTCCGAGCCCATGCAATTATGCTGTCTCCTGTAACTTGTATCCTCTTTTACTTGTTTCACTATCTATCATGAATCATGGAAATACTGTACAGGTGAAAATGCCATATTGATGAGCTTGATAGTTTAAGACGTATAGTTCATGTATCAATAACATAAATGTAAAATTTGGAAAAACAGAACAGGCTGAGTAGGAGCCGTTAACATTGGATTGGCCCAACTATACCTTTGATATTACTATATAAACAGTACTGTAGTATTTGTGTTTTTATTATACTGCAGTGAATGTAATTACAGGGTGTTGCCAACCAAAAACATAAAAATACAACATTTTCCAAGTACACCTGGAGGTCATGTGTTAACTTGTCGTTTTATTTGTTTTAGTGTAATGAAGACAAGATCCATCTACAAATACACAGGCTGTGATTAAAGCCTGACATCACAACTTCATAATCGTATATAATCATTATTTTAGTCATTGAGCAGACGCTTTTGTCAGAAACAACTTACAGAGACTATTTATTTAACTAGGAGAGTTACCCATTGAGACGGAGGCCTCATTACAAGAGGGTCCGGGGGAGGGGGGGAAGTGGGGCACAAACACACTTTTAACCCTAATTAAGGTAGAGGGACTTTAGGTAGGCCGGATTGTATAACCTGCTTTTTGGATTTGGCCATGACACCGGGATTAACATACCTGCTCTTACGAAGAGTGCCATGGGATCTTTAACATCCACACAATGTGGACAGGACCTCGGTTTAAAGATTGAAGTACTACTGAGCCAATTATATTTAAGTCAAACAATTACAAACAAAAACCCCAAAAACTACAATAAAAATCTAGATAAACACAATATAGAATTGTCCCCTGCTAAATGAATAACAAACTCTGTGTTGTGAATTATTCAGTCAGGAGTGGTCGGAGATTTGGTGGATAAATATAACGCCACTCTGGCAAATAGTCTTGACACTATTGCACCTTATAAAATAAAGAAACTATCTACAAAAATATTTTCTCCTTGGTTTAATGATACAACACGTATGCATAAACGTATGTGTCGCAAATTAGAACGCAGATGGGAGATCGACTGGACTTCAGATATATTATCAAAGCTGGAAAGATAGTATTTTAACATATAGAACGTCACTGTCTTTAGCTCGATCTGTTTATTTCTCCGATCTTGTTGACAAAAATCAGATTTATTTTTCAGTCAACAGCAAGATTAACAAATCCGCAATCAGAGCGCGTTACACAGAATATTCCTCCAGTAAGCTGTGAATCACTTCAATAAAAAAGTGACCGACATTAGGAATCAGTTGAGCAACTACATACTGATATAAACAATTATACAAATATTCTTGGTCCGTCTGAACCCAACCAAATCTTACAGCACTTTTGCTTGACATGTGAACAAGAGCCGGATGCCATAATTAAAAAGACTAAACCCACAACATGTGCATTAGATCCCATTCCTACTACACTTTTGAGAAAAGTATATCCAAAAATAAATAACACAGTTTTAAATATTATTAACAGCTCACTCTCATCAAGTACTGTTCCAAATTCTTTGAAGACTGCGTAGTAAAACCCCTGCTCAAGAAGCCTACCCTTGATCCCAATGTGCTTAATAATTACAGGCCTATTTCTAATCTCCCTTTTTTTTGTCCAAAGTGTTAGAAGAGTAGTGGCTGAACAATTAAATAGATTTCTTGCTGCACAGAATATTTCTGAGAAATTTCAGTCAGGTTTCAGGCCTTATCATAGCACCGAGACGGCACTAATTCGAGTGGTAAATGATATGTTGATGACTTCTGACATGGGCTCGCCTTCAGTACTTGTTCTACTGGATCTAAGTGCTGCTTTCAACACCATTGATCATTCTGTCATAATTAATCGCCTTGAACATTTAGTGGGATTGTCAGGTACTGTCTTGTTCTGGTTCAGATCCTATCTCTCTAATAGGTTTCAGTTTGTTAAAGTTGAGGAGGCGACCTATTTTATGTCAAAGGTTACGTGTGGGGTTCCTCAGGGTTCAATTCTTGGCCCAATTCTGTTCTCTCTATATATGTTACCTTTGGGAAATATCATTCGTAGACACAGAGTTCATTTTCATTGCTATGCTGATGACACTCAGCTTTGCCTGTCTCTCAAACAGGGTGATGTATCTGCTGCTAATATTTTGAATACCTGCCTTGCTGACATTAAACATTGGATGTTTAAAAGCTTTTTAATGTTAAACTCAGACAAAACAGAATTGATGATAATGAGACCTCAGAAGCAATACAAGAACATAGATTCATCTGATTTTCTACTCGACGGTCTCTGTACAGATTCTAGAGCAGAGATAAAAAAAACCTAGGTGTCACTTTTGATTCAGACCTCTCCTTTGAATCACACATTAAAAATGTTACAAAAATGTTCTTTTTTCATTTAAGAAACATAGCTAGACTGAGAGGTATGCTTTCCAAGCAGAATGCAGAGAGATTGGTGCATGCTTTTATATCTTCAAGGATTGATTAATGTAACAGCCTTTTTGCTGGTATTAGTAACAATGTTATATCTCGGCTGCAACTTGTACAGAATGCTGCTGCAAGAGTTTTAACTGGGAGTAAGAAACAAGATCATATCACCCCTGTGCTAGCGTCCTTGCATTTGCTTCCTGTTCGATTTAGGATCGATTTTAAGGTGCTATTATTATCCCACAAGGCTCTAAATTGCTTAGCTCCACCCTATTTAAAGGATCTTTTAAAACCGTACGTTCCTAATCGTCCACTTCGATCACAGGATGCCAGGCTACTTTCCATACCAAGTATTCAGAAACAAAACTCAGGTGGTAGATGCTTGAGTTACATTGCACCGAAATTATGGAACGACTTCCCAGTACTATAAAGGAAGCTCCTTCTGCCAATGCTTTTAAATCTCATTTAAAAACACACTTGTATAGCTTAGCTTACGCAAGTTTTTAAAGTGATATTCTCTCGCTTCTGTATATGTATATAACATATAATTATATGTGTGTTTTATTGCTGATTTTATATATATATATATATATATATATATATATATATAAATTTCTATGTGTGTTCTATTTTCTGATTATTGATATATATATACAGACGTGCTCAAATTTGTTGGTACCCCTCCACAAAAAACGAAGAATGCACAATTTTCTCTGTAATAACTTAAAACTGACAAAAGTAATTGGCATCCGCCATTGTTTATTCCATATTTAATAGAAATCAGACTTTGCTTTTGATTTTTTATTCAACATAATATTGTAAATAAGAAAACAAATGAAAATGGCATGGACAAAAATGATGGGACCGCTAACCTAATATTTTGTTGCACAACCTTTAGAGGCAATCACTGCAATCAAACGTTTTCTGTAGCTCTCAATGAGACTTCTGCACCTGTTAACAGGTAGTTTGGCCCACTCTTCCTGAGCAAACTGCCCCAGCTGTCTCAGGTTTGATGGGTGCCTTCTCCAGACTGCAAGTTTCAGCTCTTTCCATAGATGTTCGATAGGATTCAGATCAGGACTCATAGAAGGCCACTTCAGAATAGTCCAATGTTTTGTTCTTATCCATTCTTGGGTGCTTTTAGCTGTGTGTTTTGGGTCATTATCCTGTTGGAGGACCCATGACCTGCGACTGAGACAGAGCTTTCTGACACTGGGCAGTACGTTTCGCTCCAGAATGCCTTAATAGTCTTGAGATTTCATTGTGCCCTGCACAGATTCAAGGCACCCTGTGCCAGGCGCAGCAAAGCAGCCCCAAAACATAACCGAGCCTCCTCCATGTTTCACTGTAGGTATGGTGTTCTTTTCTTTGAAAGCTTCATTTTTTCGTCTGTGAACATAGAGCTGATGTGACTTGCCAAAAAGCTCCAGTTTTGACTCATCTGTCCAAAGGACATTCTCCCAGAAGGATTGTGGCTTGTCAATATGCATTTTAGCAAATTCCAGTCTGGCTTTTTTATGTTTTTCTTTCAAAAGTGGAGTCCTCCTGGGTCTTCTTCCATGGAGCCCACTTTCGCTCAAAAAGCGACGGATGGTGCGATCAGAAACTGACGTACCTTCACCTTGGAGTTCAGCTTGTATCTCTTTGGCAGTTATCCTTGGTTCTTTTTCTACCATTCGCACTATCCTTCTGTTCACTCTGGGGTCGATTTTCCTCTTGCGGCCGCTCCCAGGGAGGTTGGCTACAGTTCCATGGACCTTAAACTTCTTAATAATATTTGCAACTGTTGTCACAGGAACATCAAGCTGCTTGGAGATGGTCTTGTAGCCTTTACCTTTACCATGCTCGTTTATTATTTTCTTTCTGATCTCCTCAGACAACTCTCTCCTTTGCTTTCTCTGGTCCATGTTCAGTGTGGTGCACACAATGGTACCAAACAGCACAGTGACTACTTTTCTCCATTTAAATAGGCTGAATGACTGATTACAAGATTGGAGACATGTGTGATACTAATTAAGGAAACTAATTAGTTTGAAATATCTCTATAATCCAATTATTTATTATCTTTTCTAAGGGGTACCAACAAATGTGTCCAGGCCATTTTAGAATATCTTTGTAGAATAAGCAATAATTAATCTCTTTTCACAGCTTCTTTGCTTTATTCTATGACATACCAAAGGCATGCAAGTATACATGATAAAATAGCTTTTAATTTCATCACTTTTCAGGAGGAATGAAGCATTATTTCAATGAGCTGTAAGGGTACCAACAAATTTGAGCACGTCTGTATATATATATATATATATATATATATATATTTGTATGTGTTTTTTATCATGTAAAGCGCTATACAAAACTAAAGATTGATTGATTGATTGATTGATTGATATGGAGGCAGTTTGCAGTTGTTTGCTATCACACACAGCATACAGTTATGTGCTGCTTCCCATTTCCAGTCATCATTACTCACACCTGTTTTTCTCCCAATTTGTGAACTGTGGTATTGCTTGGCATGTCGAAAATTATGGGGGTCTGATCAGAAACATTTGTTAGAAACACTGAAGTAGTAAAAACATATCTTTTTAAATTCCTCAGGAAGCTAATGATGCTTCTTTGAAAATGGCTGCCTGCATGTCATGGATGATTCGAGATCGGGCAGGGACGTCTTTGTTCGCCTTTTCTCGTCAGTCAGTCACTTTGCTGTTTATGTACTCGGGTAGTCGCGTCTTTTGTTGGTGATTTTTAATACACACATCACTACTGTACTCTAATTTAAGACGCAGGATATTTTTGAGAAGCAAAATAATGGTTAAAGTGAAGGAATATGGTAGTTAACTGTCAAAACTGCAACTTTTGTTTACATGTATATGTCCATATAAAAATGTAAATGTTATCCGCAAACCACAAATCCATGTTAGTGCACAGGCAGTGTAGTGGTCAATTATTATTATTATTATTATTATTATTATTATTATTATTATTATTATTATTATTATTTATTTTTTTCTTAAGGTCCATGCCACATTACTCATGGTTGAAGGACTCAAGATGGCAGAGAACCAAGAGATGGCTGAGAAAATGGATGGGCAGAAACCCTTGGATCCTTCCCCACTCTTGGAATATGGTAATTAAATCAGGAAGTACTTCACTATATACTGCTGAATATCACATTATGGGGACTCTCTCTACCTTTGGGAGACATATAACATGCCCCTACAAAGTGATTTCATGTGTTTCACATCTACTGTTACCGTGCATGTGATTCTCTTCTTTCAGAAACTTCGGAACAAGAGTCTTATTCAGACAGGGGCCAGCTAGGTGGGAGACTTCAAGGGGTGGCTGAGATAGAGAATCCCCTCAATGGGATCGGGACTAAAGTAACAAGAGGTATGTTCACAACTGAAGGAGGACAGGAAGGGCCTCACAATGATGGACAACCAGAAGACATTCAGAACAAGGGACAGCTGGATTGGCTTGAAAGTTGCTGCCTAAACAACCCAGGTAGATACAGTTTGAGGCATTTACTTGTGTGTTCATCTCTAATGCAGACAAAAGCCACCAAATGTACATTGCTGTGCAAAAGTCTTAGACACATTCTCGAGTTACAATATCTCAAAATAAACTATACTTGAGCAGCTAATATGAAGTGTTGTAGTAGCTAACCCATCACATTTATCCAGCTCTTTCCATAGATGTTTGATAGGATTCAGATCAGGACTCATAGAAGGCCACTTCAGAATAGTCCAATGTTTTGTTCTTATCTATTCTTGGGTGCTTTTAGCTGTGTGTTTTGGGTCATTATCCTGTTGGAGGACCCATGACCTGCGACTGAGACAGAGCTTTCTGACACTGGGCAGTATGTTTCGCTCCAGAATGCCTTGATAGTCTTGAGATTTCATTGTGCCCTGCACAGATTCAAGGCACCCTGTGCCAGGCGCAGCAAAGCAGCCCCAAAACATAACCGAGCCTCCTCCATGTTTCACTGTAGGTATGGTTCTCAACAGGGGGGGGGGGGATGTATTTTTATTTGATATAAAATGTATACATGACATGGTAGTATTAAATCAGGTTGATTCTATGGTAGTATAACCCGCCCCCCCCCTCCAGAAAAAAGAAATAAAATTGTGCAAAATGTCTAAGACTTTTTCACAGCAGTGTATATCTCCACAAGTCACTCCATTAATTATCAGTCTCGGAGCCTGTCGCTACTGGAGAGAAATATTGTTTTTGATAAGTCTCTACCTTTGGGAGACATATAATATGTCCCCACAAGGTGATTTCATGTTAAATCAGAAAGGGCGCTACAATATACTGTTGAATGTCACATTATGGGGACTGTCTCCCAAAGGTCTATGTCCACGTCAGCCAGTTAATATTTTCAGTGTTGGGTGGCATCTTGATATGACATTTAAATGGCTTTTCTTTAAGCATCCACGTGAGGGAAGCTTGTATGTTTTTTGTAAATCTGCAGACATTACCAGCCTCATCACACCTATAACTGCTTTGATCTTCTGAACTGATCGCAATGTTGAATTTATATTCTCTGCATTGTGGAAACTCCTCTAGAAAAATCTAACTACTGGTCACGTTGATCTGTGACCTAAGATGGCTGCCAAATTGCGGTCATGCGACGTTCGTTTCTGGAAAATAAAGACCAAACGCTTTGAGATATTGGCTTCATATTCTTCTATTTTTTATGTGTGCTTTATTTTGTTTCTTAATAAATAATTCAGTACTTTGCCAAGACATGAGTTGCATCACAGGCTGATAAGTTATAAAAGTAGTGATATTTGAATTGAACCCTTTTAGGACGAAGCGTTTTTTAGTGGGATGGTCCCCCAAGACTAAGGTTTTTTTTTTTTGGCTGTTCTTTATTCTCTTCCTATAAAAAAAATCACTTTTTTTTTTTTTACTGTGAGAATTCATTTCTTTTGATTTGCATTTTAAGTCCTTGTGATCTAAAATGCAATGTCAAGCACAGCATCCCATGTCAAGCACAGAATCCTTCATTTTTCCAATGCTTAATGATAAGGTAAGGTTTCTTATTTGTTCATTAGAAATTAAGAACCATTACCAATGATAGTTGACACATGCTTTGCGATATCTTCAAATTTGGTACACTACTGTATTATAACATTCTGTTGGACAAGGGTCATTATCTGTGTCATTATTATTATTTCTTAGCAGACGCCCTTATCCAGGGCGACTTACAGTCGTAAACAAAAATACATTTCAAGAATCACAGTACAAGTATTAATACAATTAAGAGCAAGATAAAATACAATTATTTCGGAACCTTTACTAACATCTCAGAATCCACAAGATAATAGTGCCTAATTTTTCTCCTCACTGTGAGACAGAGCTTGCACCACCACCTTGCGCTTGTTTGAAAAATATATACAGCTCTGGAAAAAATTAAGAGACCACTGCAAAATTATCAGTTTCTCTGGTTTTACTATTTATAGGTATGTGTTTGGGTAAAATGAACATTTTTGTTTTATTCTATAAACTACTGACAACATTTCTCCCAAATTCCAAATAAAAATATTGTCATTTAGAGCATTTATTTGCAGAAAATGACAACTGGTCAAAATAACAAAAAAGATGCAGTGTTGTCAGACCTCGAATAATGCAAAGAAAATAAGTTCATATTCATTTTTAAAACACCACAATACTAATGTTTTAACTTAGGAAGAGTTCAGAAATCAATATTTGGTGGAATAACCCTGATTTTCAAGCATAGCTTTCATGCGTCTTGGCATGCTCTCCACCAGTCTTTCACATTGATGTTGGGTGACTTTATGCCACTCCTGGCGCAAAAATTCAAGCAGCTCGGCTTTGTTTGATGGCTTGTGACCATCCATCTTCCTCTTGATCACATTCCAGAGGTTTTCAATGGGGTTCAGGTCTGGAGATTGGGCTGGCCATGACAGGGTCTTGATCTGGTGGTCCTCCATCCACACCTTGATTGACCTGGCTGTGTGGCATGGAGCATTGTCCTGCTGGAAAAACCAATCCTCAGAGTTGGGGAACATTGTCAGAGCAGAAGGAAGCAAGTTTTCTTCCAGGACAACCTTGTACTTGGCTTGCTTCATGCCAAAGCTACCCGATTCCAGCCTTGCTGAAGCACCCCCAGATCATCACCGATCCTCCACCACATTTCACAGTGGGTGCGAGACACTGTGGCTTGTAGGCCTCTCCAGGTCTCCGTCTAACCATTAGACGACCAGGTGTTGGGCAAAGCTGAAAATTGGACTCATCTGGGGGTGCTTCAGCAAGGCTGGAATCGGGCAGATTTGTCTTTGTGAAGGACGCATGAATCAAGCCAAGTACAAGGTTGTCCTGGAAGAAAACTTGCTTCCTTCTGCTCTGACAATGTTCCCCAACTCTGAGGATTGGTTTTTCCAGCAGGACAATGCTCCATGCCACACAGCCAGGTCAATTAAGGGGACAGTGGAAAAGAAAATCCAAAAGGTGTTGTTAGCGGACGATTGTTACAGTACAGGGATGGTGGTGGTGAAAAACTGAAATTTCCGGTCAGTATGAAAGAGATACTGTTGTGCATATGCATTTATAAGGCATTTCGGGCACTTAAGATGCAATGCGACAAGCGAAACTGTGCAGTGATGCGTCAAAATGAATAGAACCTATACTTTTGATAAGTATCTTTCACACGACAAGCTACGCAGGAACGGTACCAGGGCAGCACTGGACTGACGAGAAATAAATAGGATTGAATCCGATTTTTTGCGATTTGACGCACGTCAACTAGGGCATTGAGCAATCGGAGAACAGCTTCAATGCACGTGGTCCAGCAGGGTGAAGCAGTTTCCAAAATGACGGAGGAAAAATACTTGTCGTTGAAAAACTACCCAGAGCTTTATGACAAAGGCCATCACAATTATAAAGATACAGATTTGAAAGGGAATATATGGGAGTCCATTTCGAAAGAACTGGATAAGCCTGGTATGTGTGATTTATTGCCATATGTGTTGAAATACCATCAGAGAAGACACTCATAATTTCCACATCATGTTGATAAGTAGTACCAGTCTTGATCATAGTTCTGTCAATAGCAATTTTGAACAGTTGTATAGATCTGGCAATTTTCAAACCTATCGCTGCTGGTTTGTGTGGTCATGTCGCTGCGAAAGGTCTCGTCGGGAGTCGTTGCCAATTAAAAAATCACTTTGTGTCTGGTGTGTGGAGACCTTTACTCATCCACTTTTTAATATGTCTTATGTAGACATTGATTTAATTTATATGTCAATTATAAAACCATGGCAGCCACTAAGCCAAGTCAGTTTTCCCCATTTACTATTTTTTTTTAATTTTTTTATTTAACAATAAAACAAACTGGTGATTTTATTGTTTTAAATGAATCCCAACTTTGGTGTTTGTGAAATAGACACAGATTCCAGGTGCAGGGAAAATGGTAGAAATAATATAATATCCCCTGTCAGATTTTGTTTTAAAACAACCCCCAATACATGTACTTGAACCAAATTTATTTTTCATACATTTATATATAAAAAATATTAACTTCATAAATTAATTTAATGTATAGAGTTATATGATGAAAATGCAGATTAAAGTATTGTTTTTTCTATATGGTCTCATTGTTCCGGGGATTGCTAAGCATACTAATGAAATCAAGTTATATAGCCCACTATTGTGTGCAAGTGGATCTTTCAAACTGGAGGACACAGAGATTGCTACATCAATCAATCTTGCTACAGTCCGCCACTGATGAAGTAACTTCATAATTGTATTTGTTATCTTGTGCAGGATGAAAGTATACAAGATGGGCCAAAGTAGATGAAGACCAAGTGCTTATCTATTTCAAGCCTTACAAGGTGAAAGCAGAAAACAAATGCCAGGTGAGATTGTAATGATTGTAATGGTGCCATACATATATTGAATATTTAGTTTTCTTATACATTCTGTCTGAGTCCGTTCAAAGTAAACACTCCCCGCCCCCAATAGCATAATCCTTTGGCATTTTACTATATTTTTAGTTTCTTTATTGGGGGTGGGGTGTTTGGGTATCCATATGAATTTTCCTGACAATTGGATAAGTTTGACGTAGGTGTGACATAGGGTCAGATGTAGAGGTGGGATGCTAAGAAATTCTCATGGTATGATAACTATCAGAAAAAATACCACGATTATCATATAATTATATTGCAGTGTAATTTTTTATATAAAATATTCAACTGGTTTTCAAATATGCAGATTAACACAAATCCACACACCTGTACTTTATTGGGTACCAGTATCTTTGCCTTCAGTCAGATTTATCAAGGTATTTGCATCAAAATGGGATTTACATCCTTTTTTTGTGAAGAAAACAATGTGTTAATATTGCTAGTAACAAACAATAATTTAGGCATACAGTACTTTTGAGTCTTTTAAAAGCCCTTTCACAAATGGTCGTTTGGTGCATGCTGAAGTACGGTTCAGTTCATTTGCAGGCATAAATGAAACATCCAAAACAAACTGATTCACCCCAGAATTTGCACCAAACCAATCGGCCTGAGACTACTTGTAAATACACAGATATACTGTATATGGTGCAAACTGTATTTGTGTAAAGACCATCATAAATATGCCCTGTTTCTTACATGCGGCTACTTTTTTATGTAAAGCAAACACCTTTGTATAATGGAACAGTCCAGGGATTATGGCTAGTCTGTAAATGTTATTGTGTTTTTGTTTGTTGTTTTTTTTTTTTTTTTTTTATATAAAATGTTAATTATTGTATCATTTAACAACTGGAATAATGGCTGGTTCAGTGTGTACTACCAGGGAATAATACCATAGAGAGGTTTTGGGGAGAGAGTTTTGGGGACAGGAACCATTCAGATGGTATTACCCCTGGTAATACACACTAAACCAGCTATTGTTTATTGTAATATATGGATTTGAGTCTGAACAATATGTGTCTTCCCTTTCGGGTCTGCGTGGTGGATAGACTGAAATGCCAGCTCTGCACAAGCCACACTTTGAGCTCAAGCTGATGTGTTGAAGTGATAATACCATCGTTCAGAGCCCAGCGAAAATATTACCATTTGGGTATTACAAGATTTTTTTTCTATGACGCACAGTAGTATTCTTTAGGTCTATCCATGTATTTCAATAGATTAACCTATATTAATATAAAAACATAAGAACATAAGAAAGTTTACAAACGAGAGGAGGCCATTCAGCCCATCTTGCTCGTTTGATTGTTAGTAGCTTATTGATCACAAAATCTCATCAAGCAGCTTCTTAAAGGATCCCAGGGTGTCAGCTTCAACAACATTACTGGGGAGTTGGTTCCAGACCCTCACAATTCTCTGTGTAAAAAAGTGCCTCCTATTTTCTGTTCTGAATGCCCCTTTATCTAATCTCCATGTGTGACCCCTGGTCCTTGTTTCTTTTTTCAGGTCAAAAAAGTCCCCTGGGTTGACATTGTCTATATCTTTTAGGATTTTGAATGTTTGAATCAGATCGCCGCGTAGTCTTCTTTGTTCAAGACTGAATAGATTCAATTCTTTTAGCCTGTCTGCATACGACATGCCTTTTAAACCCAGGATAATTCTGGTTGCTATTCTTTGTACTCTTTCTAGAGCAGCAATATCCTTTTTGTAACGAGGTGACCAGAACTGAACACAATATTCTAGGTGAGGTCTTACTAATGCATTGTAAAGTTTTAACATTACTACCCTTGATTTAAATTCAACACTTCTCACAATATATCCGAGCATCTTGTTGGCCTTTTTTATAGCTTTCTGAGTCAACATAAACTCCTAGGTCTTTTTCATAGTTCCCTTCTTCAATTTCAGTATCTCCCATATGATATTTATAATGCACATTTTTATTGCCTGCATGCAAAACTTTACACTTTTCTCTATTAAATGTCATTTGCCATGTGTCTGCCCAGTTCTGAATGCTGTCTAGATCATTTTGAATGACCTTTGCTGCTGCAACATTGTTTGCCACTCCTCCTATTTTTGTGTTGTCTGCAAATTTAACACGTTTGCTTACTATACCAGAATCTAAATCATTAATGTAGATTAGGAATACCAGAGGGCCTAATACTGATCCCTGTGGTACACCACTGGTTACCTCACTCCATTTTGTATTATAGGTAAAAAAGAGATGGAGGATTTTTTGTTCCAGCACTCAAATATAAGGCATGATTGGACAACTGTCAAAGTGAAGATATTCAACGAGAAGAGCAAGATACAAAAGCTTTCACAGAGACGTCTGGCCAACCTCCAGGAGTGACACTGGGAATAATTACTCTCATTATTTCATGATGTTTGTAATTAAACCTTATAACTGTAATTGTAATCGTGACTGCAATGGTGCTAAAATACAATAATGTGGATGGATATTGAATTGAGTCTACTAAAGGCTGTCATTCATACCTGAATTCATTGTATGAGGGACGTTCTAAATGTTTTTAAAACACATACACTAATGGGAACCACTAATTTTCAGCTTAGCCACCGCCTTTAAGAATGCACTTTTCATATAGTTTTTTTTCTGTGAAGTTTTTGCTCGATTTGTATAATTTTGCGCACGACTACTGGCCACGATTGCCTCAGGTGGATACACTAAGAACTTAAGCCTTTATATACCTGAAATATGTCATTAGCATTTCTGATTGGATTACCTTAACCCTTTGCGGTCCTATGTCGGACCTGGTCTGACATCGCAATTTTCCCTTTCCGGTCCAATGTCGGACCCTGTCCGACATCATCAAAAAGACACAAAAAACAGGTCTCTAGTCTTTTTTCTCCGGAAAAAGCCGAGAAAACTATTCAATGGCCGAGTGAGACCGATAGGAGCCGAGAGAAGCCGGGAAAAAAAAAAAATAGTGGGTGTATCTCATGAATACTGATAGACCCGACACTACATAGATAACACGGACATACACAAACAAGATAGCTGCTTCCGCATCCAGCGCTCAGAGAATATCACAGACATTTGCAGAGCTTTTTGAGATGTTATAGTAATAAAATAATGACTTGGATCGCATTACTGAGGTGTTTGCTGGAGATGCAGTACTGAGTGTCCTGTTGTTTTGAAGTGTCTTTTAAACCTGTTTTACTGTGAAAAAAAATACTTTTAAACAGCGCGTCTAAAATAAACTGCGTGTGTGAAAATAAATTGGACCTGACACGCACTTAATAAATGAACTGCAAAGGGTTAATATTTCACACAGCTACTATATTTCCAGTAACAAACATTAACTGATTTGGAGACTCCTGGTGACATGAAGTTGTAAATGCACACCATTTATTTATATATCATTTTTCATTTTCGTTTTACATTTTAATTAACATAAGTAAGATAAGTTAAATGTTTTAAACTCACCGATATCACCAAGATGTGGCTGGATCGGTCTAAGAAAACAGTTTGGTATGGTGGGCAATCGTTTTCTCGTTTCTTTTCTTTCCTGTTGGTTTGTCCTCTGCAGAGTGGGTGTCCCTCTTTAATCCTTTAAACTCTGCATATTTCTCAGCTTGGAAAGTGTCAATGTTGGGGCCGTTAATTGAAACAAACAGCATGCTGTTCAGTGTGCTTACATGCATTCGGCTTCTCTGGTCGGTCAGAATAAGGTTCATCACACTAAAGCCACGTTCACATTCAGCAGTGGACCACAGGAATTACACCTACTGTGGTTACCAGTTTGTTCAGGTTATCCCCCATGCGCTGAGTATCTTTGTGCTCTCTGAATTCCTTTATAGTTAGAGGTCGTGAAACGTTGAATTTTAAAGTTTTGCACAGATTCATAACTTTATCGTCCCCAAACAAAATTCTTGCATCCTCTTCTACAGGCCATGATGTGGGGTTGAGTACGGCTGCCTCCTCCAGGACCCCTTTATCATCAAATCTTCTTTCGATGTTGTCAAATAAAGCTTGTATGAACTGCGTGCGGAAACCTCTGTATTTCATTTGTTGAGCGTCAGATGGCTGTGTGATTGGAACCCCTTTAAATGCACCGGCTCTTGAGAACTCGTTGTTCATTGTGCTGGTATTTATTCAATCTCTGTCCTTCATAGCACGTAGAGCTTTTAATGCAACATCAATCTCCGGCTTGACAGTGATGACAGTGGAATTCCTATTTTGAAGAAACAGGGATAGCGCTTTTAGCGTCTCGAGTGCATCTTTCATTGTTGCTACTTCCATTACAAACAGCCAGTTTGTCATCTTCCCCAGTAGACCACCACATTCTGCTTTGTCCTGTGAAGAACGTGAGATGTCTGTTGAACCATTTCTAAAAAATGTAACAAGGGCAGGGTAACTTTCCCATAAAGCAGTCACCGATGTGCAGGAAGATGACGGCCAACGGACGTCAGAAACTCGACCAACCTTGTGTATATGTACACAGAGCTCAGCAGCCACAGCTTCAAGTTGCCTCTGGTTCTTGGGACTTAGTGAAAAAAATGAATACAGTGAATCGATTAATAGCTGAAAATGACTTGCTTCCTTTACTGTTCGAACAGCGTCATGAACAGCAAGCTCCAGTTTGTGGTTCATGCAGTGAATCTCGATTAGATTGTTGTTGATCTGTTCTCGCAGAATTGATGCTGCCCCTTTGTATTTCCCCAGCATCGATGCTGCTCCATCAGTTGCAAAACCCAGCAGACGCTCTCGAAGTATGTCTGCAGTGATGCCATACTGATTGAGGCTGGAAAGCAACTCATCTGCAATGCCAGCACCTGTCCCCGACTTTAGCGGCACAATGTTAAAAAAATAGTTGCCTAAAATAATATAATTGTATGTAAAAATAATGTGATATGTTGTAACAATTGTAAGTTGCCCTGGATAAGGGTGTCTGCTAAGAAATAAATAATAATAATAATAATCAATTACATACTTTGCAAGTTGTGCAGCCATTTTGTCTGCTACAAACGAGAGCATATTACAACCTGCATGGTCGGAATGCAGCATGTTCCCAGTATCCAATCCATTAAGCTGCTGTAGCTGCAAAATGTTTGGATGCATCTTAAACGTTTTCTTTACAAATCATGTAGGCTGTTATCATTATGCTCGTCGTTTTTTCCGATCACTGCAGTGCTGTTTTCAGCAGCTTTCTCTATGGCCTGCTTTTGTCTGGCTTGCGCTATGTGTTCACATTTCATATGAGACTTGCATTTACCGTGTTCACTTATTTTGTCATTTAGTTTTTTGGCTGATGTTGCAGTTGTGCCATTCATAAAGGCCTGGTCAATTCCAGGTCGTTCTTTTATATGGGTTCCCAGATCACGAATTGCTGAACAAACCGAGCAAATGACTGAACCGCTGGGATTAGCCTTTAGCCAAGCGCGATTAGCCTTCCATTTTTTGAAGCGAGCCTGCCCTACACAGCCGCCGATATTAATTGCCTGCTCTTCTGAGGCCCCTATGCTCTCCTGTGTGTCAGTACACATAGGGTACATACCTGCATCGTCACCTTTGATAGCTTTATTTCTGCCGCTGCAGAAATAAAGCTGTCTAGAGGATGAGATGTTCAATTTGAGCCCAGTTTTGGCTGTTTTGGTGATTTTTTGTATTTTTCATTCATTAGTAGTAAACTGGCAGTTATAGAAAAATAGCTGAATATGTCAATGGTTTCCTCCCAGTTTCTCAATATCTCCACATTTCTTAGCCACATAGTCAGGTTTAATGTAAACTAGAAGTTGTGATCTTCAATTTAAACCCACTTTTGCCTGTTTGGGGGATTTCTTTCATTATTAGTAAACTGGCAGTTATATACCATTCTGTTCAATACAGTTGATTTGACTGCACAGCAAAAACCAGCTAGCTTTGAGGCTGCATACCTCCATAAATAGGAAAGTTCCACACATATTGCAAAAATGCTCTAGTCCACAGTGATCAGACCTACAATTTGAGACCATTTGGTGATAAAATGCAGCTTTGTGTCAATTTTAAACCACCCCAGACGTTTCTGTGCAATACTGTTTGTCATTTGTTCAAAGGCGTACAAATAAACACCTGTATTTGTTGACAGAGATGCTGTGTCAGTGTATAAACACCTGTATTTGTTGACAGAGATGCTGTGTCAGTGTATAAACACCTGTATTTGTTGACAGAGATGCTGTGTCAGTGTATAAACACCTGTATTTGTTGACAGAGATGCTGTGTCAGTGTATAAACACCTGTATTTGTTGACAGAGATGCTGTGTCAGTGTATAAAGGCCTGATCTCATTTACACAGGGGCTGTGTCAGTGTATAAACACCTGTACTTGTTGACAGAGACCGACTTTATACCTTAGAAGAAGGTAAAGCTTTTTTTGTAGCTCTGGTCATTTACTTCGATTCTGGCTGTGGTCATATAACTCAATTCTGACTCTGTTCATGTAGCAGTATTCTGACTCTTGTCATGTAACTCAATTCTGACTATGGTCATGTAGCACTATTCTGACTCTGGTCATATTCCAGTATTGTCACACTAAGTTCCAACATTGGCTAGTTCAGGGATCCCGGCTATTGTGTACTGCCCCAGTATAAATATGTTTAATCTACATACAAAGCTGTTTAATCTACCCTGCCCTCTGCTCCCTTTGAACTGTCCCCTGCTCCCTTTGTCTGTACCCTGCTCCTCTGCGTAAAAATGTCATTTTAAATACAACAAAGATCCGCACAGCAAGGGTATGGAGCGCATAACTTGGCACAGCAAGGCAGCTCCTAGCTGGGCAGATGCTGCAGCTCTGCCTCTCATGCAACTGCTACATTTCATAAAAATAGGAATGTGTCAAGCAAGGAGAATAGCCAATTCGTTAGGAACAGGCATTTGGAAGACAGTACATGTTTCAAATGATTGAAAACTGGGAAACTCTTTGAGAAAAAAATCTTAAAATCCTTTATTGAAAAATAAATAATATCCACATTTGTTTTAAAGAAATAATGTTCCGATAGTCGTTTGAAATGTGCTGCAAGTTTAAAATCATCTGGAAATTAAACACTGATGCCTTTTTTAATTGTATTTTTTCTGAAAAAAAGTTGAAAGGCTGGGAGGATCTTCTGTGGAGAAGATCTTCCCGGCCTTTCAACATTTACTTTTCAAAACGAACATTTGTCATTCAAAAGAATGTGGAGAAGATCTTCCCTCCCTTTCAACATTAATTCTCAAACTGAATGCAGTAGGGATTCAAGGAAATGCATGCACATTGATTAGGGAGTGGTTAACATGTAGAAAACAGAAAGTACTAAATAGAGGAGAAACCTCAAAATGTAGTGAGGTAGCCAGGGGTGTACCTCAGGGATCACTATTAGGTCCTCTGCTATTCCTAATCTACATTCATGATTTAGATTCTGGTATAGTAAGCAAGCTTGTTAAATTTGCAGACGACACAAAAATAGGAGTGGCGGCAAACACTGTTGTAGCAGCAAAGGTCATTTAAAATGATCTAGACAGCATTCAGAACTTGGCAGACACGTGGCAAATTACATTTTAATAGAGAGAAGTGTAACGTATTGCACACAGGCAATACAAATGGGCATTATAAATATCATATGGGAG
>NW_026707964.1:95000-160000 GCF_902713425.1 Acipenser ruthenus
GAGTCAGTGGCTAAGGTGGGATTTGAACCGGGGACCTCCTGGTTACAAGCCCTTTTCTTTAACCACTGGACCACACAGCCTCCAATGTAGCACTATTCTGACTCTAGTCAATTCTATTCTAACTATGGTCATTTAGCTCAATGGTGACTCTGGTCATGTAGCTCAATGGTGACTCTGGTCATGTAGCTCAATGGTGACTGGTCATGTAGCTCAATTTTGACTATGGTCAGTGCGGCAGTGTGGAGTAGTGGTTAGGTCTCGGGACTCTTGACTAGAAGGTCGTGGGTTCAATCCCAGGTGGGGGACATTGCTGCTGTACCCTTGAGCAAGGTACTTTACCTAGATTGCTCCAGTAAAAATCCAACTGTATAAATGGGTAATTGTATGTAGAAAAATAATATAATTGTATGTAAAAATAATGTGATATCTTGTAACAATTGTAAGTCGTCCTGGGTAAGGGTGTCTGCTAAGAAATACAGTGGCTCTCAAAAGTATTCACCACCCTTGGACTTTTCCACATTTCATTGTGTTACAACATGGAATCAAAATGGATTTAATTGGGAGTTTTTGCCACTGATCAACACAAGAAAAGTCCATAATGTCAAAGTGAAAAATAAAATCTACAACTTGTTCTAAATTAATTACAAATATAAAACAGAAAATAATTGATTGCATAAGTATTCACCCCCTTTGCTATGACACACCTAAATAAGCTCTGGTGCAACCAATTGTCTTTAGAAGTCACATAATTAGTTGAATGGAGTCCACCTGTGTGCAATTAAGGTGTTTCACATGATTTCAGGTTAAATACACCTGTCTCTGGGAGGTCCCACAGTTGGTTAGTACATTTCCTAACAAAAACTACATCATGAAGATGAAGGAACATTCAAAGCAAATCCGGAATAAGGTTCTTCAAAAGCACCAATCAGGGGTAGGATATAAGAACATTTCCAAGGCATTGAATATCATCTCAGAGCACAGTAAAGTCCATTATTAAGAAATGGAGAGAATATGGCACAACTGTGAATCTGTCTAGAACAGGCCGTCCTCAAAAACGGAGTATCCGGGCGTATAGGGCACTAGTCAGGGAGGCCACCAAGAGGCCTATGGCAACTCTAAAGGAGTTACAGTGTTCCACGGCTGAGCTGGGAGACACTGTGCATATGGCAACAATAGCCCGGGTGCTTCACAAAACTGGCCTTTATGGGAGAGTGGCAAAAAGAAAGCCATTGTTGAAAAAAACTCGCATCAAATCTCGGCTAGAGTTTCCCAGAAGGCATGTGGGAGACTCTGAGACCAAGTGGAAGAAGATTCTATGGTCTGATGAGACCAAAATAGAGCTTTTTGGCCTCAACGCTAAGCGCTATGTTTGCCACTGATCAACACAAGAAAAGTCCATAATGTCAAAGTGAAAAATAAAATCTACAAATTGTTCTAAATTAATTACAAATATAAAACAGAAAATAATTGATTGCATAAGTATTCACCCCCTTTGCTATGACACACCTAAATAAGCTCTGGTGCAACCAATTGTCTTTAGAAGTCACATAATTAGTTGAATGGAGTCCACCTGTGTGCAATTAAGGTGTTTCACATGATTTCAGGTTAAATACACCTGTCTCTGGGAGGTCCCACAGTTGGTTAGTACATTTCCTAACAAAAACTACATGATGAAGATGAAGGAACATTCAAAGCAAATCCGGAATAAGGTTCTTCAAAAGCACCAATCAGGGGTAGGATATAAGAACATTTCCAAGGCATTGAATATCCTCTCAGAGCACAGTAAAGTCCATTATTAAGAAATGGAGAGAATATGGCACAACTGTGAATCTGTCTAGAACAGGCCGTCCTCAAAAACGGAGTATCCGGGCATATAGGGCACTAGTCAGGGAGGCCACCAAGAGGCCTATGGCAACTCTAAAGGAGTTACAGTGTTCCACGGCTGAGCTGGGAGACACTGTGCATATGGCAACAATAGCCCGGGTGCTTCACAAAACTGGCCTTTATGGGAGAGTGGCAAAAAGAAAGCCATTGTTGAAAAGAACTCGCATCAAATCTCGGCTAGAGTTTCCCAGAAGGCATGTGGGAGACTCTGAGACCAAGTGGAAGAAGATTCTATGGTCTGATGAGACCAAAATAGAGCTTTTTGGCCTCAACGCTAAGCGTTATGTTTGCCACTGATCAACACAAGAAAAGTCCATAATGTCAAAGTGAAAAATAAAATCTACAAATTGTTCTAAATTAATTACAAATATAAAACAGAAAATAATTGATTGCATAAGTATTCACCCCCTTTGCTATGACACACCTAAATAAGCTCTGGTGCAACCAGTTGTCTTTAGAAGTCACATAATTAGTTTAATGGAGTCCACCTGTGTGCAATTAAGGTGTTTCACATGATTTCAGGTTAAATACACCTGTCTCTGGGAGGTCCCACAGTTGGTTAGTACATTTCCTAACAAAAACTACATCATGAAGATGAAGGAACATTCAAAGCAAATCCGGAATAAGGTTCTTCAAAAGCACCAATCAGGGGTAGGATATAAGAACATTTCCAAGGCATTGAATATCCTCTCAGACCACAGTAAAGTCCATTATTAAGAAATGGAGAGAATATGGCACAACTGTGAATCTGTCTAGAACAGGCCGTCCTCAAAAACGGAGTATCCGGGCGTATAGGGCACTAGTCAGGGAGGCCACCAAGAGGCCTATGGCAACTCTAAAGGAGTTACAGCGTTCCACGGCTGAGCTGGGAGACACTGTGCATATGGCAACAATAGCCCGGGTGCTTCACAAAACTGGCCTTTCTGGGAAAGTGGCAAAAAGAAAGCCATTGTTGAAAAAAACTCGCATCAAATCTCGGCTAGAGTTTCCCAGAAGGCATGTGGGAGACTCTGAGACCAAGTGGAAGAAGATTCTATGGTCTGATGAGACCAAAATAGAGCTTTTTGGCCTCAACGCTAAGCGCTATGTTTGCCACTGATCAACACAAGAAAAGTCCATAATGTCAAAGTGAAAAATAAAATCTACAAATTGTTCTAAATTAATTACAAATCTAAAACAGAAAATAATTGATTGCATAAGTATTCACCCCCTTTGCTATGACACACCTAAATAAGCTCTGGTGCAACCAATTGTCTTTAGAAGTCACATAATTAGTTGAATGGAGTCCACCTGTGTGCAATTAAGGTGTTTCACATGATTTCAGGTTAAATACACCTGTCTCTGGGAGGTCCCACAGTTGTTTAGTACATTTCCTAACAAAAACTACATCATGAAGATGAAGGAACATTCAAAGCAAATCCGGAATAAGGTTCTTCAAAAGCACCAATCAGGGGTAGGATATAAGAACATTTCCAAGGCATTGAATATCCTCTCAGAGCACAGTAAAATCCATTATTAAGAAATGGAGAGAATATGGCACAACTGTGAATCTGTCTACAACAGGCCGTCCTCAAAAACGGAGTATCCGGGCGTATAGGGCACTAGTCAGGGAGGCCACCAAGAGGCCTATGGCAACTCTAAAGGATTTACAGTGTTCCACGGCTGAGCTGGGAGACACTGTGCATATGGCAACAATAGCCCGGGTGCTTCACAAAACTGGCCTTTATGGGAGAGTGGCAAAAAGAAAGCCATTGTTGAAAAAAACTCGCATCAAATCTCGGCTAGAGTTTCCCAGAAGGCATGTGGGAGACTCTGAGACCAAGTGGAAGAAGATTCTATGGTCTGATGAGACCAAAATAGAGCTTTTTGGCCTCAACGCTAAGCGCTATGTTTGCCACTGATCAACACAAGAAAAGTCCATAATGTCAAAGTGAAAAATAAAATCTACAAATTGTTCTAAATTAATTACAAATCTAAAACAGAAAATAATTGATTGCATAAGTATTCACCCCCTTTGCTATGACACACCTAAATAAGCTCTGGTGCAACCAATTGTCTTTAGAAGTCAGATAATTAGTTGAATGGAGTCCACCTGTGTGCAATTAAGGTGTTTCATATGATTTCAGGTTAAATACACCTGTCTCTGGGAGGTCCCACAGTTGGTTAGCACATTTCCTAACAAAAACTACATCATGAAGATGAAGGAACATTCAAAGCAAATCCGGAATAAGGTTCTTCAAAAGCACCAATCAGGGGTAGGATATAAGAACATTTCCAAGGCATTGAATATCCTCTCAGAGCACAGTAAAGTCCATTATTAAGAAATGGAGAGAATATGGCACAACTGTGAATCTGTCTAGAACAGGCCGTCCTCCAAAACGGAGTATCCGGGCGTATAGGGCACTAGTCAGGGAGGCCACCAAGAGGCCTATGGCAACTCTAAAGGAGTTACAGTGTTCCACGGCTGAGCTGGGAGACACTGCATATGGCAACAATAGCCCGGGTGCTTCACAAAACTGGCCTTTATGGGAGAGTGGCAAAAAGAAAGCCATTGTTGAAAAAAACTCGCATCAAATCTCGGCTAGAGTTTCCCAGAAGGCATGTGGGAGACTCTGAGACCAAGTGGAAGAAGATTCTATGGTCTGATGAGACCAAAATAGAGCTTTTTGGCCTCAACGCTAAGCGCTATGTTTGCCACTGATCAACACAAGAAAAGTCCATAATGTCAAAGTGAAAAATAAAATCTACAAATTGTTCTAAATTAATTACAAATATAAAACAGAAAATAATTGATTGCATAAGTATTCACCCCCTTTGCTATGACACACCTAAATAAGCTCTGGTGCAGCCAATTGTCTTTAGAAGTCACATAATTAGTTGAATGGAGTCCACCTGTGTGCAATTAAGGTGTTTCACATGATTTCAGGTTAAATACACCTGTCTCTGGGAGGTCCCACAGTTGTTTAGTACATTTCCTAACAAAAACTACATCATGAAGATGAAGGAACATTCAAAGCAAATCCGGAATAAGGTTCTTCAAAAGCACCAATCAGGGGTAGGATATAAGAACATTTCCAAGGCATTGAATATCCTCTCAGAGCACAGTAAAATCCATTATTAAGAAATGGAGAGAATATGGCACAACTGTGAATCTGTCTACAACAGGCCGTCCTCAAAAACGGAGTATCCGGGCGTATAGGGCACTAGTCAGGGAGGCCACCAAGAGGCCTATGGCAACTCTAAAGGATTTACAGTGTTCCACGGCTGAGCTGGGAGACACTGTGCATATGGCAACAATAGCCCGGGTGCTTCACAAAACTGGCCTTTATGGGAGAGTGGCAAAAAGAAAGCCATTGTTGAAAAAAACTCGCATCAAATCTCGGCTAGAGTTTCCCAGAAGGCATGTGGGAGACTCTGAGACCAAGTGGAAGAAGATTCTATGGTCTGATGAGACCAAAATAGAGCTTTTTGGCCTCAACGCTAAGCGCTATGTTTGCCACTGATCAACACAAGAAAAGTCCATAATGTCAAAGTGAAAAATAAAATCTACAAATTGTTCTAAATTAATTACAAATCTAAAACAGAAAATAATTGATTGCATAAGTATTCACCCCCTTTGCTATGACACACCTAAATAAGCTCTGGTGCAACCAATTGTCTTTAGAAGTCAGATAATTAGTTGAATGGAGTCCACCTGTGTGCAATTAAGGTGTTTCATATGATTTCAGGTTAAATACACCTGTCTCTGGGAGGTCCCACAGTTGGTTAGCACATTTCCTAACAAAAACTACATCATGAAGATGAAGGAACATTCAAAGCAAATCCGGAATAAGGTTCTTCAAAAGCACCAATCAGGGGTAGGATATAAGAACATTTCCAAGGCATTGAATATCCTCTCAGAGCACAGTAAAGTCCATTATTAAGAAATGGAGAGAATATGGCACAACTGTGAATCTGTCTAGAACAGGCCGTCCTCCAAAACGGAGTATCCGGGCGTATAGGGCACTAGTCAGGGAGGCCACCAAGAGGCCTATGGCAACTCTAAAGGAGTTACAGTGTTCCACGGCTGAGCTGGGAGACACTGCATATGGCAACAATAGCCCGGGTGCTTCACAAAACTGGCCTTTATGGGAGAGTGGCAAAAAGAAAGCCATTGTTGAAAAAAACTCGCATCAAATCTCGGCTAGAGTTTCCCAGAAGGCATGTGGGAGACTCTGAGACCAAGTGGAAGAAGATTCTATGGTCTGATGAGACCAAAATAGAGCTTTTTGGCCTCAACGCTAAGCGCTATGTTTGCCACTGATCAACACAAGAAAAGTCCATAATGTCAAAGTGAAAAATAAAATCTACAAATTGTTCTAAATTAATTACAAATATAAAACAGAAAATAATTGATTGCATAAGTATTCACCCCCTTTGCTATGACACACCTAAATAAGCTCTGGTGCAGCCAATTGTCTTTAGAAGTCACATAATTAGTTGAATGGAGTCCACCTGTGTGCAATTAAGGTGTTTCACATGATTTCAGGTTAAATACACCTGTCTCTGGGAGGTCCCACAGTTGGTTAGTACATTTCCTAACAAAAACTACATCATGAAGATGAAGGAACATTCAAAGCAAATCCGGAATAAGGTTCTTCAAAAGCACCAATCAGGGGTAGGATATAAGAACATTTCCAAGGCATTGAATATCCTCTCACAGCACAGTAAAGTCCATTATTAAGCAACGGAGAGAATATGGCACAACTGTGAATCTGTCTAGAACAGGCCATCCTCATAAACGGAGTATCCGGGCGTATAGGGCACTAGTCAGGGAGGCCACCAAGAGGCCTATAGCAACTCTAAAGGAGTTACAGTGTTCCACGGCTGAGCTGGGAGACACTGTGCATATGGCAACAATAGCCCGGGTGCTTCACAAAACTGGCCTTTATGGGAGAGTTGCAAAAAGAATGCCATTGTTGAAAAAAACTCGCATCAAATCTCGGCTAGAGTTTCCCAGAAGGCATGTGGGAGACTCTGAGACCAAGTGGAAGAAGATTCTATGGTCTGATGAGACCAAAATAGAGCTTTTTGGCCTCAACGCTAAGCGCTATGTTTGCCACTGATCAACACAAGAAAAGTCCATAATGTCAAAGTGAAAAATAAAATCTACAAATTGTTCTAAATTAATTACAAATATAAAACAGAAAATAATTGATTGCATAAGTATTCACCCCCTTTGCTATGACACACCTAAATAAGCTCTGGTGCAACCAGTTCTCTTTAGAAGTCACATAATTAGTTGAATGGAGTCCACCTGTGTGCAATTAAGGTGTTTCACATGATTTCAGGTTAAATACACCTGTCTCTGGGAGGTCCCACAGTTGGTTAGTACATTTCCTAACAAAAACTACATCATGAAGATGAAGGAACATTCAAAGCAAATCCGGAATAAGGTTCTTCAAAAGCACCAATCAGGGGTAGGATATAAGAACATTTCCAAGGCATTGAATATCATCTCAGAGCACAGTAAAGTCCATTATTAAGAAATGGAGAGAATATGGCACAACTGTGAATCTGTCTAGAACAGGCCGACCTCAAAAACTGAGTATCCGGGCGTATAGGGCACTAGTCAGGGAGGCCACCAAGAGGCCTATGGCAACTCTAAAGGAGTTACAGTGTTCCACGGCTGAGCTGGGAGACACTGTGCATATGGCAACAATAGCCCGGGAGCTTCACAAAACTGGCCTTTATGGGAGAGTGGCAAAAAGAAAGCCATTGTTGAAAAAAACTTGCATCAAATCTCGGCTAGAGTTTCCCAGAAGGCATGTGGGAGACTCTGAGACCAAGTGGAAGAAGATTCTATGGTCTGATGAGACCAAAATAGAGCTTTTTGGCCTCAACACTAAGCGCTATGTTTGCCACTGATCAACACAAGAAAAGTCCATAATGTCAAAGTGAAAAATAAAATCTACAAATTGTTCTAAATTAATTACAAATATAAAACAGAAAATAATTGATTGCATAAGTATTCACCCCCTTTGCTATGACACACCTAAATAAGCTCTGGTGCAACCAGTTGTCTTTAGAAGTCACATAATTAGTTGAATGGAGTCCACCTGTGTGCAATTAAGGTGTTTCACATGATTTCAGGTTAAATACACCTGTCTCTGGGAGGTCCCACAGTTGGTTAGTACATTTCCTAACAAAAACTACATCATGAAGATGAAGGAACATTCAAAGCAAATCCGGAATAAGGTTCTTCAAAAGCACCAATCAGGGGTAGGATATAAGAACATTTCCAAGGCATTGAATATCATCTCAGAGCACAGTAAAGTCCATTATTAAGAAATGGAGAGAATATGGCACAACTGTGAATCTGTCTAGAACAGGCCGTCCTCAAAAACGGAGTATCCGGGCGTATAGGGCAATAGTCAGGGAGGCCACCAAGAGGCCTATGGCAACTCTAAAGGAGTTACAGTGTTCCACGGCTGAGCTGGGAGACACTGTGCATATGGCAACAATAGCCCGGGTGCTTCACAAAACTGGCCTTTATGGGAGAGTGGCAAAAAGAAAGCCATTGTTGAAAAAAACTCGCATCAAATCTCGCCTAGAGTTTCCCAGAAGGCATGTGGGAGACTCTGAGACCAAGTGGAAGAAGATTCTATGGTCTGATGAGACCAAAATAGAGCTTTTTGGCCTCAACGCTAAGCGCTATGTTTGCCACTGATCAACACAAGAAAAGTCCATAATGTCAAAGTGAAAAATAAAATCTACAAATTGTTCTAAATTAATTACAAATATAAAACAGAAAATAATTGATTGCATAAGTATTCACCCCCTTTGCTATGACACACCTAAATAAGCTCTGGTGCAACCAGTTGTCTTTAGAAGTCACATAATTAGTTGAATGGAGTCCACCTGTGTGCAATTAAGGTGTTTCACATGATTTCAGGTTAAATACACCTGTCTCTGGGAGGTCCCACAGTTGGTTAGTACATTTCCTAACAAAAACTACATCATGAAGATGAAGGAACATTCAAAGCAAATCCGGAATAAGGTTCTTCAAAAGCACCAATCAGGGGTAGGATATAAGAACATTTCCAAGGCATTGAATATCCTCTCAGAGCACAGTAAAGTCCATTATTAAGAAATGGAGAGAATATGGCACAACTGTGAATCTGTCTAGAACAGGCCGTCCTCAAAAACGGAGTATCCGGGCGTATAGGGCACTAGTCAGGGAGGCCACCAAGAGGCCTATGGCAACTCTAAAGGAGTTACAGTGTTCCACGGCTGAGCTGGGAGACACTGTGCATATGGCAACAATAGCCCGGGTGCTTCACAAAACTGGCCTTTATGGGAGAGTGGCAAAAAGAAAGCCATTGTTGAAAAAAACTTGCATCAAATCTCGGCTAGAGTTTCCCAGAAGGCATGTGGGAGACTCTGAGACCAAGTGGAAGAAGATTCTATGGTCTGATGAGACCAAAATAGAGCTTTTTGGCCTCAACGCTAAGCGCTATGTTTGCCACTGATCAACACAAGAAAAGTCCATAATGTCAAAGTGAAAAATAAAATCTACAAATTGTTCTAAATTAATTACAAATATAAAACAGAAAATAATTGATTGCATAAGTATTCACCCCCTTTGCTATGACACACCTAAGTAAGCTCTGGTGCAACCAATTGTCTTTAGAAGTCACATAATTAGTTGAATGGAGTCCACCTGTGTGCAATTAAGGTGTTTAACATGATTTCAGGTTAAATACACCTGTCTCTGGGAGGTCCCACAGTTGGTTAGTACATTTCCTAACAAAAACTACATGATGAAGATGAAGGAACATTCAAAGCAAATCCGGAATAAGGTTCTTCAAAAGCACCAATCAGGGGTAGGATATAAGAACATTTCCAAGGCATTGAATATCATCTCAGAGCACAGTAAAGTCCATTATTAAGAAATGGAGAGAATATGGCACAACTGTGAATCTGTCTAGAACAGGCCGTCCTCAAAAACGGAGTATCCGGGAGTATAGGGCAATAGTCAGGGAGGCCACCAAGAGGCCTATGGCAACTCTAAAGGAGTTACAGTGTTCCACGACTGAGCTGGGAGACACTGTGCATATGGCAACAATAGCCCGGGTGCTTCACAAAACTGGCCTTTATGGGAGAGTGGCAAAAAGAAAGCCATTGTTGAAAAAAACTCGCATCAAATCTCGGCTAGAGTTTCCCAGAAGGCATGTGGGAGACTCTGAGACCAAGTGGAAGAAGATTCTATGGTCTGATGAGACCAAAATAGAGCTTTTTGGCCTCAACGCTAAGCGCTATGTTTGCCACTGATCAACACAAGAAAAGTCCATAATGTCAAAGTGAAAAATAAAATCTACAAATTGTTCTAAATTAATTACAAATATAAAACAGAAAATAATTGATTGCATAAGTATTCACCCCCTTTGCTATGACACACCTAAATAAGCTCTGGTGCAACCAATTGTCTTTAGAAGTCACATAATTAGTTGAGTGGAGTCCACCTGTGTGCAATTAAGGTGTTTCACATGATTTCAGGTTAAATAGACCTGTCTCTGGGAGGTCCCACAGTTGGTTAGTACATTTCCTAACAAAAACTACATCATGAAGATGAAGGAACATTCAAAGCAAATCCGGAATAAGGTTCTTCAAAAGCACCAATCAGGGGTAGGATATAAGAACATTTCCAAGGCATTGAATATCATCTCAGAGCACAGTAAAGTCCATTATTAAGAAATGGAGAGAATATGGCACAACTGTGAATCTGTCTAGAACAGGCCGACCTCAAAAACTGAGTATCCGGGCGTATAGGGCACTAGTCAGGGAGGCCACCAAGAGGCCTATGGCAACTCTAAAGGAGTTACAGTGTTCCACGGCTGAGCTGGGAGACACTGTGCATATGGCAACAATAGCCCGGGAGCTTCACAAAACTGGCCTTTATGGGAGAGTGGCAAAAAGAAAGCCATTGTTGAAAAAAACTTGCATCAAATCTCGGCTAGAGTTTCCCAGAAGGCATGTGGGAGACTCTGAGACCAAGTGGAAGAAGATTCTATGGTCTGATGAGACCAAAATAGAGCTTTTTGGCCTCAACACTAAGCGCTATGTTTGCCACTGATCAACACAAGAAAAGTCCATAATGTCAAAGTGAAAAATAAAATCTACAAATTGTTCTAAATTAATTACAAATATAAACAGAAAATAATTGATTGCATAAGTATTCACCCCCTTTGCTATGACACACCTAAATAAGCTCTGGTGCAACCAGTTGTCTTTAGAAGTCACATAATTAGTTGAATGGAGTCCACCTGTGTGCAATTGAGGTGTTTCACATGATTTCAGGTTAAATACACCTGTCTCTGGGAGGTCCCACAGTTGGTTAGTACATTTCCTAACAAAAACTACATCATGAAGATGAAGGAACATTCAAAGCAAATCCGGAATAAGGTTCTTCAAAAGCACCAATCAGGGGTAGGATATAAGAACATTTCCAAGGCATTGAATATCATCTCAGAGCACAGTAAAGTCCATTATTAAGAAATGGAGAGAATATGGCACAACTGTGAATCTGTCTAGAACAGGCCGTCCTCAAAAACGGAGTATCCGGGCGTATAGGGCAATAGTCAGGGAGGCCACCAAGAGGCCTATGGCAACTCTAAAGGAGTTACAGTGTTCCACGGCTGAGCTGGGAGACACTGTGCATATGGCAACAATAGCCCGGGTGCTTCACAAAACTGGCCTTTATGGGAGAGTGGCAAAAAGAAAGCCATTGTTGAAAAAAACTCGCATCAAATCTCGGCTAGAGTTTCCCAGAAGGCATGTGGGAGACTCTGAGACCAAGTGGAAGAAGATTCTATGGTCTGATGAGACCAAAATAGAGCTTTTTGGCCTCAACGCTAAGCGCTATGTTTGCCACTGATCAACACAAGAAAAGTCCATAATGTCAAAGTGAAAAATAAAATCTACAAATTGTTCTAAATTAATTACAAATATAAAACAGAAAATAATTGATTGCATAAGTATTCACCCCCTTTGCTATGACACACCTAAATAAGCTCTGGTGCAACCAATTGTCTTTAGAAGTCACATAATTAGTTGAGTGGAGTCCACCTGTGTGCAATTAAGGTGTTTCACATGATTTCAGGTTAAATACACCTGTCTCTGGGAGGTCCCACAGTTGGTTAGTACATTTCCTAACAAAAACTACATCATGAAGATGAAGGAACATTCAAAGCAAATCCGGAATAAGGTTCTTCAAAAGCACCAATCAGGGGTAGGATATAAGAACATTTCCAAGGCATTGAATATCATCTCAGAGCACAGTAAAGTCCATTATTAAGAAATGGAGAGAATATGGCACAACTGTGAATCTGTCTAGAACAGGCCGTCCTCAAAAACGGAGTATCTGGGCGTATAGGGCACTAGTCAGGGAGGCCACCAAGAGGCCTATGGCAACTCTAAAGGAGTTACAGTGTTCCACAGCTGAGCTGGGAGACACTGTGCATATGGCAACAATAGCCCGGGTGCTTCACAAAACTGGTCTTTATGGGAGAGTGGCAAAAAGAAAGCCATTGTTGAAAAAAACTCGCATCAAATCTCGGCTAGAGTTTCCCAGAAGGCATGTGGGAGACTCTGAGACCAAGTGGAAGAAGATTCTATGGTCTGATGAGACCAAAATAGAGCTTTTTGGCCTCAAAGCTAAGCGCTATGTTTCCCACTGATCAACACAAGAAAAGTACATAATGTCAAAGTGAAAAATAAAATCTACAAATTGTTCTAAATTAATTACAAATATAAAACAGAAAATAATTGATTGCATAAGTATTCACCCCCTTTGCTATGACACACCTAAATAAGCTCTGGTGCAACCAGTTGTCTTTAGAAGTCACATAATTAGTTGAATGGAGTCCACCTGTGTGCAATTAAGGTGTTTCACATGATTTCAGGTTAAATAGACCTGTCTCTGGGAGGTCCCACAGTTGGTTAGTACATTTCCTAACAAAAACTACATCATGAAGATGAAGGAACATTCAAAGCAAATCCGGAATAAGGTTCTTCAAAAGCACCAATCAGGGGTAGGATATAAGAACATTTCCAAGGCATTGAATATCATCTCAGAGCACAGTAAAGTCCATTATTAAGAAATGGAGAGAATATGGCACAACTGTGAATCTGTCTAGAACAGGCCGACCTCAAAAACTGAGTATCCGGGCGTATAGGGCACTAGTCAGGGAGGCCACCAAGAGGCCTATGGCAACTCTAAAGGAGTTACAGTGTTCCACGGCTGAGCTGGGAGACACTGTGCATATGGCAACAATAGCCCGGGAGCTTCACAAAACTGGCCTTTATGGGAGAGTGGCAAAAAGAAAGCCATTGTTGAAAAAAACTTGCATCAAATCTCGGCTAGAGTTTCCCAGAAGGCATGTGGGAGACTCTGAGACCAAGTGGAAGAAGATTCTATGGTCTGATGAGACCAAAATAGAGCTTTTTGGCCTCAACACTAAGCGCTATGTTTGCCACTGATCAACACAAGAAAAGTCCATAATGTCAAAGTGAAAAATAAAATCTACAAATTGTTCTAAATTAATTACAAATATAAACAGAAAATAATTGATTGCATAAGTATTCACCCCCTTTGCTATGACACACCTAAATAAGCTCTGTGCAACCAGTTGTCTTTAGAAGTCACATAATTAGTTGAATGGAGTCCACCTGTGTGCAATTGAGGTGTTTCACATGATTTCAGGTTAAATACACCTGTCTCTGGGAGGTCCCACAGTTGGTTAGTACATTTCCTAACAAAAACTACATCATGAAGATGAAGGAACATTCAAAGCAAATCCGGAATAAGGTTCTTCAAAAGCACCAATCAGGGGTAGGATATAAGAACATTTCCAAGGCATTGAATATCATCTCAGAGCACAGTAAAGTCCATTATTAAGAAATGGAGAGAATATGGCACAACTGTGAATCTGTCTAGAACAGGCCGTCCTCAAAAACGGAGTATCCGGGCGTATAGGGCAATAGTCAGGGAGGCCACCAAGAGGCCTATGGCAACTCTAAAGGAGTTACAGTGTTCCACGGCTGAGCTGGGAGACACTGTGCATATGGCAACAATAGCCCGGGTGCTTCACAAAACTGGCCTTTATGGGAGAGTGGCAAAAAGAAAGCCATTGTTGAAAAAAACTCGCATCAAATCTCGGCTAGAGTTTCCCAGAAGGCATGTGGGAGACTCTGAGACCAAGTGGAAGAAGATTCTATGGTCTGATGAGACCAAAATAGAGCTTTTTGGCCTCAACGCTAAGCGCTATGTTTGCCACTGATCAACACAAGAAAAGTCCATAATGTCAAAGTGAAAAATAAAATCTACAAATTGTTCTAAATTAATTACAAATATAAAACAGAAAATAATTGATTGCATAAGTATTCACCCCCTTTGCTATGACACACCTAAATAAGCTCTGGTGCAACCAATTGTCTTTAGAAGTCACATAATTAGTTGAGTGGAGTCCACCTGTGTGCAATTAAGGTGTTTCACATGATTTCAGGTTAAATACACCTGTCTCTGGGAGGTCCCACAGTTGGTTAGTACATTTCCTAACAAAAACTACATCATGAAGATGAAGGAACATTCAAAGCAAATCCGGAATAAGGTTCTTCAAAAGCACCAATCAGGGGTAGGATATAAGAACATTTCCAAGGCATTGAATATCATCTCAGAGCACAGTAAAGTCCATTATTAAGAAATGGAGAGAATATGGCACAACTGTGAATCTGTCTAGAACAGGCCGTCCTCAAAAACGGAGTATCTGGGCGTATAGGGCACTAGTCAGGGAGGCCACCAAGAGGCCTATGGCAACTCTAAAGGAGTTACAGTGTTCCACAGCTGAGCTGGGAGACACTGTGCATATGGCAACAATAGCCCGGGTGCTTCACAAAACTGGTCTTTATGGGAGAGTGGCAAAAAGAAAGCCATTGTTGAAAAAAACTCGCATCAAATCTCGGCTAGAGTTTCCCAGAAGGCATGTGGGAGACTCTGAGACCAAGTGGAAGAAGATTCTATGGTCTGATGAGACCAAAATAGAGCTTTTTGGCCTCAAAGCTAAGCGCTATGTTTGCCACTGATCAACACAAGAAAAGTCCATAATGTCAAAGTGAAAAATAAAATCTACAAATTGTTCTAAATTAATTACAAATATAAAACAGAAAATAATTGATTGCATAAGTATTCACCCCCTTTGCTATGACACACCTAAATAAGCTCTGGTGCAACCAATTGTCTTTAGAAGTCACATAATTAGTTGAGTGGAGTCCACCTGTGTGCAATTAAGGTGTTTTACATGATTTCAGGTTAAATACACCTGTCTCTGGGAGGTCCCACAGTTGGTTAGTACATTTCCTAACAAAAACTACACGATGAAGATGAAGGAACATTCAAAGCAAATCCGGAATAAGGTTCTTCAAAAGCACCAATCAGGGGTAGGATATAAGAACATTTCCAAGGCATTGAATATCCTCTCAGAGCACAGTAAAGTCCATTATTAAGAAATGGAGAGAATATGGCACAACTGTGAATCTGTCTAGAACAGGCCGTCCTCAAAAACGGAGTATCCGGGCGTATAGGGCAATAGTCAGGGAGGCCACCAAGAGGCCTATGGCAACTCTAAAGGAGTTACAGTGTTCCACGGCTGAGCTGGGAGACACTGTGCATATGGCAACAATAGCCCGGGTGCTTCACAAAACTGGCCTTTATGGGAGAGTGGCAAAAAGAAAGCCATTGTTGAAAAAAACTCGCATCAAATCTCGCCTAGAGTTTCCCAGAAGGCATGTGGGAGACTCTGAGACCAAGTGGAAGAAGATTCTATGGTCTGATGAGACCAAAATAGAGCTTTTTGGCCTCAACGCTAAGCGCTATGTTTGCCACTGATCAACACAAGAAAAGTCCATAATGTCAAAGTGAAAAATAAAATCTACAAATTGTTCTAAATTAATTACAAATATAAAACAGAAAATAATTGATTGCATAAGTATTCACCCCCTTTGCTATGACACACCTAAATAAGCTCTGGTGCAACCAATTGTCTTTAGAAGTCACATAATTAGTTGAATGGAGTCCACCTGTGTGCAATTAAGGTGTTTCACATGATTTCAGGTTAAATACACCTGTCTCTGGGAGGTCCCACAGTTGGTTAGTACATTTCCTAACAAAAACTACATCATGAAGATGAAGGAACATTCAAAGCAAATCCGGAATAAGGTTCTTCAAAAGCACCAATCAGGGGTAGGATATAAGAACATTTCCAAGGCATTGAATATCCTCTCAGAGCACAGTAAAGTCCATTATTAAGAAATGGAGAGAATATGGCACAACTGTGAATCTGTCTAGAACAGGCCGTCCTCAAAAACGGAGTATCCGGGCGTATAGGGCACTAGTCAGGGAGGCCACCAAGAGGCCTATGGCAACTCTAAAGGAGTTACAGTGTTCCACGGCTGAGCTGGGAGACACTGTGCATATGGCAACAATAGCCCGGGTGCTTCACAAAACTGGCCTTTATGGGAGAGTGGCAAAAAGAAAGCCATTGTTGAAAAAAACTCGCATCAAATCTCGGCTAGAGTTTCCCAGAAGGCATGTGGGAGACTCTGAGACCAAGTGGAAGAAGATTCTATGGTCTGATGAGACCAAAATAGAGCTTTTTGGCCTCAACGCTAAGCGCTATGTTTGCCACTGATCAACACAAGAAAAGTCCATAATGTCAAAGTGAAAAATAAAATCTACAAATTGTTCTAAATTAATTACAAATATAAAACAGAAAATAATTGATTGCATAAGTATTCACCCCCTTTGCTATGACACACCTAAATAAGCTCTGGTGCAACCAATTGTCTTTAGAAGTCACATAATTAGTTGAATGGAGTCCACCTGTGTGCAATTAAGGTGTTTCACATGATTTCAGGTTAAATACACCTGTCTCTGGGAGGTCCCACAGTTGGTTAGTACATTTCCTAACAAAAACTACATCATGAAGATGAAGGAACATTCAAAGCAAATCCGGAATAAGGTTCTTCAAAAGCACCAATCAGGGGTAGGATATAAGAACATTTCCAAGACATTGAATATCCTCTCAGAGCACAGTAAAGTCCATTATTAAGAAATGGAGAGAATATGGCACAACTGTGAATCTGTCTAGAACAGGCCGTCCTCAAAAACGGAGTATCCGGGCGTATAGGGCACTAGTCAGGGAGGCCACCAAGAGGCCTATGGCAACTCTAAAGGAGTTACAGTGTTCCACGGCTGAGCTGGGAGACACTGTGCATATGGCAACAATAGCCCGGGTGCTTCACAAAACTGGCCTTTATGGGAGAGTGGCAAAAAGAAAAAAACTCGCATCAAATCTCGGCTAGAGTTTCCCAGAAGGCATGTGGGAGACTCTGAGACCAAGTGGAAGAAGATTCTATGGTCTGATGAGACCAAAATAGAGCTTTTTGGCCTCAACGCTAAGCGCTATGTTTGCCACTGATCAACACAAGAAAAGTCCATAATGTCAAAGTGAAAAATAAAATCTACAAATTGTTCTAAATTAATTACAAATATAAAACAGAAAATAATTGATTGCATAAGTAATCACCCCCTTTGCTATGACACACCTAAATAAGCTCTGGTGCAACCAGTTGTCTTTAGAAGTCACATAATTAGTCGAATGGAGTCCACCTGTGTGCAATTAAGGTGTTTCACATGATTTCAGGTTAAATACACCTGTCTCTGGGAGGTCCCACAGTTGGTTAGTACATTTCCTAACAAAAACTACATCATGAAGATGAAGGAACATTCAAAGCAAATCCGGAATAAGGTTCTTCAAAAGCACCAATCAGGGGTAGGATATAAGAACATTTCCAAGGCATTGAATATCCTCTCAGAGCACAGTAAAGTCCATTATTAAGAAATGGAGAGAATATGGCACAACTGTGAATCTGTCTAGAACAGGCCGTCCTCAAAAACGGAGTATCCGGGCGTATAGGGCACTAGTCAGGGAGGCCACCAAGAGGCCTATGGCAACTCTGAAGGAGTTACAGTGTTCCACGGCTGAGCTGGGAGACACTGTGCATATGGTAACAATAGCCCGGGTGCTTCACAAAACTGGCCTTTATGGGAGAGTGGCAAAAAGAAAGCCATTGTTGAAAAAAACTCGCATCAAATCTCGGCTAGAGTTTCCCAGAAGGCATGTGGGAGACTCTGAGACCAAGTGGAAGAAGATTCTATGGTCTGATGAGACCAAAATAGAGCTTTTTGGCCTCAACGCTAAGCGCTATGTTTGCCACTGATCAACACAAGAAAAGTCCATAATGTCAAAGTGAAAAATAAAATCTACAAATTGTTCTAAATTAATTACAAATATAAAACAGAAAATAATTGATTGCATAAGTATTCACCCCCTTTGCTATGACACACCTAAATAAGCTCTGGTGCAACCAATTGTCTTTAGAAGTCACATAATTAGTTGAATGGAGTCCACCTGTGTGCAATTAAGGTGTTTCACGTGATTTCAGGTTAAATACACCTGTCTCTGGGAGGTCCCACAGTTGGTTAGTACATTTCCTAACAAAAACTACATCATGAAGATGAAGGAACATTCAAAGCAAATCCGGAATAAGGTTCTTCAAAAGCACCAATCAGGGGTAGGATATAAGAACATTTCCAAGGCATTGAATATCCTCTCAGAGCACAGTAAAGTCCATTATTAAGAAATGGAGAGAATATGGCACAACTGTGAATCTGTCTAGAACAGGCCGTCCTCAAAAACGGAGTATCCGGGCGTATAGGGCACTAGTCAGGGAGGCCACCAAGAGGCCTATGGCAACTCTAAAGGAGTTACAGTGTTCCACGGCTGAGCTGGGAGACACTGTGCATATGGCAACAATAGCCCGGGTGCTTCACAAAACTGGCCTTTATGGGAGAGTGGCAAAAAGAAAAAAACTTGCATCAAATCTCGGCTAGAGTTTCCCAGAAGGCATGTGGGAGACTCTGAGACCAAGTGGAAGAAGATTCTATGGTTTGATGAGACCAAAATAGGGCTTTTTGGCCTCAACGCTAAGCGCTATGTTTGCCACTGATCAACACAAGAAAAGTCCATAATGTCAAAGTGAAAAATAAAATCTACAAATTGTTCTAAATTAATTACAAATATAAAACAGAAAATAATTGATTGCATAAGTATTCACCCCCTTTGCTATGACACACCTAAATAAGCTCTGGTGCAACCAGTTGTCTTTAGAAGTCACAAAATTAGTTGAATGGAGTCCACCTGTGTGCAATTAAGGTGTTTCACATGATTTCAGGTTAAATACACCTGTCTCTGGGAGGTCCCACAGTTGGTTAGTACATTTCCTAACAAAAACTACATCATGAAGATGAAGGAACATTCAAAGCAAATCCGGAATAAGGTTCTTCAAAAGCACCAATCAGGGGTAGGATATAAGAACATTTCCAAGGCATTGAATATCCTCTCAGAGCACAGTAAAGTCCATTATTAAGAAATGGAGAGAATATGGCACAACTGTGAATCTGTCTAGAACAGGCCGTCCTCAAAAACGGAGTATCCGGGCGTATAGGGCACTAGTCAGGGAGGCCACCAAGAGGCCTATGGCAACTCTAAAGGAGTTACAGTGTTCCACGGCTGAGCTGGGAGACACTGTGCATATGGCAACAATAGCCCGGGTGCTTCACAAAACTGGCCTTTATGGGAGAGTGGCAAAAAGAAAGCCATTGTTGAAAAGAACTCGCATCAAATCTCGGCTAGAGTTTCCCAGAAGGCATGTGGGAGAATCTGAGACCAAGTGGAAGAAGATTCTATGGTCTGATGAGACCAAAATAGAGCTTTTTGGCCTCAACGCTAAGCGTTATGTTTGCCACTGATCAACACAAGAAAAGTCCATAATGTCAAAGTGAAAAATAAAATCTACAAATTGTTCTAAATTAATTACAAATATAAAACAGAAAATAATTGATTGCATAAGTATTCACCCCCTTTGCTATGACACACCTAAATAAGCTCTGGTGCAACCAGTTGTCTTTAGAAGTCACATAATTAGTTGAATGGAGTCCACCTGTGTGCAATTAAGGTGTTTCACATGATTTCAGGTTAAATACACCTGTCTCTGGGAGGTCCCACAGTTGGTTAGTACATTTCCTAACAAAAACTACATCATGAAGATGAAGGAACATTCAAAGCAAATCCGGAATAAGGTTCTTCAAAAGCACCAATCAGGGGTAGGATATAAGAACATTTCCAAGGCATTGAATATCCTCTCAGAGCACAGTAAAGTCCATTATTAAGAAATGGAGAGAATATGGCACAACTGTGAATCTGTCTAGAACAGGCCGTCCTCAAAAACGGAGTATCCGGGCGTATAGGGCACTAGTCAGGGAGGCCACCAAGAGGCCTATGGCAACTCTAAAGGAGTTACAGCGTTCCACGGCTGAGCTGGGAGACACTGTGCATATGGCAACAATAGCCCGGGTGCTTCACAAAACTGGCCTTTCTGGGAAAGTGGCAAAAAGAAAGCCATTGTTGAAAAAAACTCGCATCAAATCTCGGCTAGAATTTCCCAGAAGGCATGTGGGAGACTCTGAGACCAAGTGGAAGAAGATTCTATGGTCTGATGAGACCAAAATAGAGCTTTTTGGCCTCAACGCTAAGCGCTATGTTTGCCACTGATCAACACAAGAAAAGTCCATAATGTCAAAGTGAAAAATAAAATCTACAAATTGTTCTAAATTAATTACAAATCTAAAACAGAAAATAATTGATTGCATAAGTATTCACCCCCTTTGCTATGACACACCTAAATAAGCTCTGGTGCAACCAATTGTCTTTAGAAGTCACATAATTAGTTGAATGGAGTCCACCTGTGTGCAATTAAGGTGTTTCACATGATTTCAGGTTAAATACACCTGTCTCTGGGAGGTCCCACAGTTGTTTAGTACATTTCCTAACAAAAACTACATCATGAAGATGAAGGAACATTCAAAGCAAATCCGGAATAAGGTTCTTCAAAAGCACCAATCAGGGGTAGGATATAAGAACATTTCCAAGGCATTGAATATCCTCTCAGAGCACAGTAAAATCCATTATTAAGAAATGGAGAGAATATTGCACAACTGTGAATCTGTCTACAACAGGCCGTCCTCAAAAACGGAGTATCCGGGCGTATAGGGCACTAGTCAGGGAGGCCACCAAGAGGCCTATGGCAACTCTAAAGGATTTACAGTGTTCCACGGCTGAGCTGGGAGACACTGTGCATATGGCAACAATAGCCCGGGTGCTTCACAAAACTGGCCTTTATGGGAGAGTGGCAAAAAGAAAAAAACTTGCATCAAATCTCGGCTAGAGTTTCCCAGAAGGCATGTGGGAGACTCTGAGACCAAGTGGAAGAAGATTCTATGGTTTGATGAGACCAAAATAGGGCTTTTTGGCCTCAACGCTAAGCGCTATGTTTGCCACTGATCAACACAAGAAAAGTCCATAATGTCAAAGTGAAAAATAAAATCTACAAATTGTTCTAAATTAATTACAAATATAAAACAGAAAATAATTGATTGCATAAGTATTCACCCCCTTTGCTATGACACACCTAAATAAGCTCTGGTGCAACCAGTTGTCTTTAGAAGTCACAAAATTAGTTGAATGGAGTCCACCTGTGTGCAATTAAGGTGTTTCACATGATTTCAGGTTAAATACACCTGTCTCTGGGAGGTCCCACAGTTGGTTAGTACATTTCCTAACAAAAACTACATCATGAAGATGAAGGAACATTCAAAGCAAATCCGGAATAAGGTTCTTCAAAAGCACCAATCAGGGGTAGGATATAAGAACATTTCCAAGGCATTGAATATCCTCTCAGAGCACAGTAAAGTCCATTATTAAGAAATGGAGAGAATATGGCACAACTGTGAATCTGTCTAGAACAGGCCGTCCTCAAAAACGGAGTATCCGGGCGTATAGGGCACTAGTCAGGGAGGCCACCAAGAGGCCTATGGCAACTCTAAAGGAGTTACAGTGTTCCACGGCTGAGCTGGGAGACACTGTGCATATGGCAACAATAGCCCGGGTGCTTCACAAAACTGGCCTTTATGGGAGAGTGGCAAAAAGAAAGCCATTGTTGAAAAGAACTCGCATCAAATCTCGGCTAGAGTTTCCCAGAAGGCATGTGGGAGAATCTGAGACCAAGTGGAAGAAGATTCTATGGTCTAATGAGACCAAAATAGAGCTTTTTGGCCTCAACGCTAAGCGTTATGTTTGCCACTGATCAACACAAGAAAAGTCCATAATGTCAAAGTGAAAAATAAAATCTACAAATTGTTCTAAATTAATTACAAATATAAAACAGAAAATAATTGATTGCATAAGTATTCACCCCCTTTGCTATGACACACCTAAATAAGCTCTGGTGCAACCAGTTGTCTTTAGAAGTCACATAATTAGTTGAATGGAGTCCACCTGTGTGCAATTAAGGTGTTTCACATGATTTCAGGTTAAATACACCTGTCTCTGGGAGGTCCCACAGTTGGTTAGTACATTTCCTAACAAAAACTACATCATGAAGATGAAGGAACATTCAAAGCAAATCCGGAATAAGGTTCTTCAAAAGCACCAATCAGGGGTAGGATATAAGAACATTTCCAAGGCATTGAATATCCTCTCAGAGCACAGTAAAGTCCATTATTAAGAAATGGAGAGAATATGGCACAACTGTGAATCTGTCTAGAACAGGCCGTCCTCAAAAACGGAGTATCCGGGCGTATAGGGCACTAGTCAGGGAGGCCACCAAGAGGCCTATGGCAACTCTAAAGGAGTTACAGCGTTCCACGGCTGAGCTGGGAGACACTGTGCATATGGCAACAATAGCCCGGGTGCTTCACAAAACTGGCCTTTCTGGGAAAGTGGCAAAAAGAAAGCCATTGTTGAAAAAAACTCGCATCAAATCTCGGCTAGAATTTCCCAGAAGGCATGTGGGAGACTCTGAGACCAAGTGGAAGAAGATTCTATGGTCTGATGAGACCAAAATAGAGCTTTTTGGCCTCAACGCTAAGCGCTATGTTTGCCACTGATCAACACAAGAAAAGTCCATAATGTCAAAGTGAAAAATAAAATCTACAAATTGTTCTAAATTAATTACAAATCTAAAACAGAAAATAATTGATTGCATAAGTATTCACCCCCTTTGCTATGACACACCTAAATAAGCTCTGGTGCAACCAATTGTCTTTAGAAGTCACATAATTAGTTGAATGGAGTCCACCTGTGTGCAATTAAGGTGTTTCACATGATTTCAGGTTAAATACACCTGTCTCTGGGAGGTCCCACAGTTGTTTAGTACATTTCCTAACAAAAACTACATCATGAAGATGAAGGAACATTCAAAGCAAATCCGGAATAAGGTTCTTCAAAAGCACCAATCAGGGGTAGGATATAAGAACATTTCCAAGGCATTGAATATCCTCTCAGAGCACAGTAAAATCCATTATTAAGAAATGGAGAGAATATTGCACAACTGTGAATCTGTCTACAACAGGCCGTCCTCAAAAACGGAGTATCCGGGCGTATAGGGCACTAGTCAGGGAGGCCACCAAGAGGCCTATGGCAACTCTAAAGGATTTACAGTGTTCCACGGCTGAGCTGGGAGACACTGTGCATATGGCAACAATAGCCCGGGTGCTTCACAAAACTGGCCTTTATGGGAGAGTGGCAAAAAGAAAGCCATTGTTGAAAAAAACTCGCATCAAATCTCGGCTAGAGTTTCCCAGAAGGCATGTGGGAGACTCTGAGACCAAGTGGAAGAAGATTCTATGGTCTGATGACACCAAAATAGAGCTTTTTGGCCTCAACGCTAAGCGCTATGTTTGCCACTGATCAACACAAGAAAAGTCCATAATGTCAAAGTGAAAAATAAAATCTACAAATTGTTCTAAATTAATTACAAATATAAAACAGAAAATAATTGATTGCATAAGTATTCACCCCCTTTGCTATGACACACCTAAATAAGCTCTGGTGCAACCAATTGTCTTTAGAAGTCACATAATTAGTTGAATGGAGTCCACCTGTGTGCAATTAAGGTGTTTCACATGATTTCAGGTTAAATACACCTGTCTCTGGGAGGTCCCACAGTTGGTTAGTACATTTCCTAACAAAAACTACATCATGAAGATGAAGGAACATTCAAAGCAAATCCGGAATAAGGTTCTTCAAAAGCACCAATCAGGGGTAGGATATAAGAACATTTCCAAGGCATTGAATATCCTCTCAGACCACAGTAAAGTCCATTATTAAGAAATGGAGAGAATATGGCACAACTGTGAATCTGTCTAGAACAGGCCGTCCTCAAAAACGGAGTATCCGGGCGTATAGGGCACTAGTCAGGGAGGCCACCAAGAGGCCTATGGCAACTCTAAAGGAGTTACAGC
Organism: Acipenser ruthenus; assembly: GCF_902713425.1. NCBI lineage: Eukaryota > Metazoa > Chordata > Actinopteri > Acipenseriformes > Acipenseridae > Acipenser > Acipenser ruthenus. The sequence goes on from NW_026707964.1 coordinate 119,344, forward strand.
GTTCCACGGCTGAGCTGGGAGACACTGTGCATATGGCAACAATAGCCCGGGTGCTTCACATAACTGGCCTTTCTGGGAGAGTGGCAAAAAGAAAAAAACTTGCATCATATCTCGGCTAGAGTTTCCCAGAAGGCATGTGGGAGACTCTGAGACCAAGTGGAAGAAGATTCTATGGTCTGATGAGACCAGAATAGAGCTTTTTGGCCTCAACGCTAAGCGCTATGTTTGGCGTAAGCCTAACACCGCACATCATCCTGAGAACACCATCGCTACCGTGAAGCATGGTGGTGGCAGCATCATGCTATGGGGATGCTTCTCTGCGTCAGGGCCTGGAAAGCTTGTGAAGATAGAGGGCAAAATGGATGCGGCAAAGTACAGAGAAATCCTGAAGGAAAACCTGCTGAAGTCTGCAAGAGACCTGGGACTTGGGAGAAGATTCATCTTCCAGCAGGACAATGACCCCAAACATACAGCCAAAGCCACACTGGAGTGGCTTAAAAACAAAAAGGTCAATGTCCTGGAGTGGCCCAGTCAAAGCCCGGACCTCAATCTAATTGAGAATATGTGGAAAGAGTAGAAAATTGCTGTTCACCAAAGGTCCCCATCCAACTTGACGGAGCTTGAGCAATTTTGCAAAGAAGAATGGGCAAAAATTGCAGTGTCCAGATGTGCAAAGCTGGTAGAGTCTTATCCAAATAGACTCATGGCTGTAATTGCTGCCAAAGGTGCCTGATTCCAACCATCAGATGGTGCAAGGGAGAACCGACCTTTGGTAAGTATACTAACTAGGCTACATGGCCCAAAAGTTTTAAGAATAGGGTCCTATATTTCAAACTACATTTATGTAGTAATAATATTCAAATAATGGGCTCTATTTACTAAAGTGTTTTAAGGAATGCTTCAGTATCAATACACATGTTTGGAGTTTAAATAATGCTTTAAAAATCTGAATAAGACCTAAAACAAAGTAGTCTCAATGGCTTTTATTACTTTAAACATTATTAAGTCAAAAAGGATTTAAAGTAATAGTCCTTAACAAAACATTCGAACATCAGAACACTCCTTAAAGATTAGTAAATAGGGACAATAATTCCAAATAGAGCTTCTAAAGCCTTCATACCTGACCATAAGTTTAAGTATAAAATAGACACCTACCACAGCCTGGCAACCTCAGTAAAACTGCATGCCTTTTCATGCGTTATTGCTTGCTTATACAAGCTTTTACAGAATTAAAATGTGATTGTTCTTACCAATAATCGCATCCACAATATCTGGATTAAGGGGTTGTTTTGCTTGTGAATCCTTATGTGCATTGGATTTGAATCCAGTCAGGGATTTATTGGCAAGTTCTTCAGCAGTGTGAAATACCCGTAATAGGTCTGCAGTTAGCTTCATTGTGTCTTTGTGACAACACATCTGTAGCTTCCTTTTTGATACTGACGCTTTTTCAGTCCGTTGTACCTTCTAAAATCATAAACAAAGGTGTGGGTAAGTGAAATAGTTATATAATATATACATATATCAAACTGCATGAAAATACCTCCTTTTTATCACTTTTACGCCATGGATACTGTGTACTTCAGTATTTTTGGAGACAAACCTCTCCATATAGTAACACCCTCTTGTTCGGGTTATACCTTAGTATTATGCTCCCTCGCCTTTGGTTCAGGGCATTACTAAGCCTGCAGACGGTCATCGGGTAGTAACCTAAATAACACAATTTTCCTACCTCATCTCTCTTTTCCCCCATTGTTGTATATTGGTGTTGGCATAGTTGGTGGTGGACAAATCCATTTTCAGTAATTCCACTCGTTCCAGTATATCTGGGAGTTCTAAAGTATATGTTGAAATGTTAGCTGTCTTTTGCTGTTTATTATTTTTATATTTTATTTTATTATTTGTAGTATTTATGACTAAATGCGTTATATTATATAGTTATGATTAGATTAGTCTGCACTTCACATTCTTAAAAATAAATATTAGGCCACATTAAAGTATTTCTATCATTGTCATGATAGTTGTTTTGGTCCCGGCATTTATCCCGCTTACACTTGGAAGGGGTTTCCTCCTTTTCATAATTAAGTATACACTTTGCTTTTTGTGAAACAGTCTGCCAGTCCCCTAAAAAATAGTTCATATTTAATCATATTTATACTGTGCCTACACTGGTTAAAATTCAACAGTGGGTCTTTATACACCTTGTAACGGAAACATGGTACCCCATAATGTTCTCGTACTAAGGTGAAAATAGCCTTGATTTGTATGTTACTATAGATATCAATAGTAATACGAAAATACCATACAAAGTAGTAATAACAGCTTTTAAAGTGAAGGTAGTGTTCTGAGAGAATTAGGTATAATTTTACCTCAGTAACTTAGAGTAAGAGTTATGATTATACAGCAGTATTGATTGTATGTTCACTGTTTAGTATGTAGGCTAGTTCATTAAAACAAAAAAAGTAAATGTCACAATATATATACAGTGCCTTGCATAAGTATTCACCCCCCTTGGACTTTTCCACATTTTGTAGTGTTACAACCTGGAATTAAAATGTATTTAATTGGGATTTTTACCATTTGATTTACACAACATACTTAACACTTTGAAGGTGCAAAATATTTTTTATTGTGACACATTTTTTGTTTTGTTTAATTAAACAAAAAAAAAGACATTTGTTGGTTGCATAAGTATTCACCCCCCTGAGTCAATACTTGGTAGAAGCACCTTTGGCTTTGGGTAAGTCTCTACCAGCTTTGCACATCTGAATCCTGCAAATTTTGCCCATTCTTCTTGGCAAAATTGCTCAAGCTCTGTCAAGTTGGATGGGGACCGTTGGTGAACAGCAATTTTCAAGTCTTGCCACAGATTCTCAATCGGATTGATGTCTGGGCTTTGACTGGGCCATTCTAAGACATTCAGGTTCTTGTTTTTAAACCACTCCAGTGTAGCTTTGGCTGTGTGTTTAGGGTCATTGTCCTGCTGGAAGGTGAACCTTCCCAGTCACTGGTCCTCTTGCAGACTGAAACAGGTTTTCCTCTAGAATTTCCCTGTATTTGGCTCCATCCATCTTGCCCTCAGTCCTGACCAGTTTCCCAGTCCCTGCCGATGAAAAGCATCCCCATAACATGTTATAACATGCTGCCACCACCATGCTTCACCGTGGGGATGGTGTTCTCAGGGTGATGAGCAGTGTTGGCTTTGCGCCACACATAGCGTTTTGCGCTAAGGCCAAAAAGTTCAATTTTGGTCTCATTAGACCAGAGAACCCTTTTCCACATGTTTGCTGTGTCTCCCACATGCCTTTTGGCAAAATCCAAACAGGATTTGATATGGGTTTTTTTCAGAAATGGCTTTCTTCTCGCCACTCTTCCATAAAGCCCAGCTTTGTGGAGCGCCTGGGTTATAGTTGTCCCATGGACGGTTTCTCCCATCTCAGCTGTGGATCTCTCCAGCTCCTTCAGAGTTACCATTGACCTCTTGGTTGCTTCTCTGACTTATGCCCTCCTTACCTGGTCACTGAATTTTGGTGGACGGCCTTCTCTAAGCAGAGTCGCGGTTGTGCCATATTCTTTCCATTTCTTAATAATGGATTTAACGGTGCTCCGGGGGATGTTCAAAGTTTGGGATATTTTTTTATAACCCAACCCTGATTGGTGCTTCTCCAGAACTTTATCCCAGAATTGTTTAGATAGCTCCTTGGTCTTCATGATGCTGTTTGTTTTGATATGCTCTTTAACAAACTGTGGCCTTCCAGAAACAGGTGTATTTAATCTGAGGTCATGTGACACTTTAATTGCACACAGGTGGACTCCATTCAACTAATTATGTGACTTCTGAAGGCAATTGGTTGCACCAGAGCTTATTTAGGGGTGTCACAGCAAAGGGGGTGAATACTTATGCAATCAAGACAGTTTTTTATTTGTAAATAATTTTGAAAAATATGTAGATTTTTTTTCCCCACTTTGACATTATGGACTATTTTGTGTAGATCAGTCACAAAAAATCCTAATTAAATCCATTTTAATTCCAGGTTGTAATATTACAAAATGTGGAAAAGTCCAAGGGGGGTGAATACTTATGCAAGGCACTGTATATATATATATATATATATATATATATATATATATATATATATATATATATATATATACTGTTTACTGTAAGCAAGGGTGTCCATCCCATACCTTCAGTTTCCTCAGCATTATTTAATCTTTTTAGTTGATTGACAAATTGATATAGAGCATTACACTTTGTCTTACCTATTGCCAGTACATAAGATGGACAGGTTAACCATTTTGGATTTTTCTTTTGAAGGTCCCCTTTTCCACTAGGTTTAAGTCCACCATCTCATAAACATTTTTGGTTTCAATTACATTATTTTTGTAACTACGTTCATCAAATTCTACAATCCACTCTTTCTTGCCAATTTCTATCGCATTCTCTTCAAAAAAAATCAAACAATGCAAATGACATTTTCTCCATCTCTTTACTGCTCCATGAAGTGGTATGTAATACTGTGGGAGCCACCTGTCAAACACAAACGGTCACTTTGCTGGTCTCGTGCAGGTACATTTGAAAAGTAGGGCGCGCGCCATGCAGGCAGTCAGCAGCACTTCTCTCTTTTGTTGACAGTTTACTCTCCGATAAGGTGACTTTTATTGAAATGGAGAGGGTGTCATAAACGTTTCTTACATCATGAAGCAGAAGAAGATATGCCTCGTATGACAAAAGTAAGGAGAGGGATAGAAATAAATGAATGTACTTATAGCCAGCCTGGCTGCTCAACGGAAAATGAGGAGGAACCAACTGAGACTTCCCTTAACACTGTCCTAACACCTGATCAAGTTTTCTTCCTCGGTGATGAAACAGGACTTCTTGAAAACCACGAGGAGAACTGTCCTGCCGAAAAATATAGGTTTTGGATATAATGTTACCGAGGGATAATTCTACTCTTATATTCGTTATTTGAAAGGAAGTGTAAAGGCAATTCGATATCCCATACATTGAGTTATATTATAGGACACTTAAAAAAAAAATGTGCTTCAGATGTTTACTTTATTTATGTATGGGTGAATCGGCTTTACAGAAGAGTGTAATTCAGTTTCCCTGGATCTCGCTCAGCTATTTCATAGCTCCAATACAAATTCACAAGGGAATGCCATTTAACCCTACGAGAGTATTAATTCTAAGGAGTAAATTAAAGCATGTCTTAATGATCCGGTTTTATAGATAAAAACTGTACATTTCAAATGGTTTTCGTGGTAGAAATATGTTTTAATATAACTCGCCCTGCGGCCTCGAACACCAGTTGCATGAGGATTCCCCTGAGATCAATGTGGCTATAAGCAATTATACTACTTTGAACTTGAAGTAGGCTGCTACATTGTAGACCTCTAACCAAAATAAACAAAGTTACAACTGTGTTGATATGAGGGAAGGGTATACGTCTGACTGTAGTTTGAACCACCCAAAAAATAGATTGCAAAAATGAGAATTCTGAATTTAAATAAATGTAAAATCTACTTTATTATACACTAAATTATTACTGTTTTACAGCTGTCCGATGAAGAGGTTTCCAATTCAGGTGAAGATGAAACGGAGTTTAATAGGGCTTCCTGCCTCTCCACCCAGTGTGAATTTGAAGTGGACTGTCAAAATGTAAGTAAAATTATATTAAGAAAAATACCTACAGACGTGCTCAAATTTGGTACCCCTCCACAAAAAACGAAGAATGCACAATTTTCTCTGAAATAACTTGAAACTGACAAAAGTAATTGGCATCCGCCATTGTTTATTCCATATTTAATAGAAATCAGACTTTGCTTTTGATTTTTTATTCAACATAATATTGTAAATAAGAAAACAAATGAAAATGGCATGGACAAAAATGATGGGACCGCTAACCTAGTATTTTGTTGCACAACCTTTAGAGGAAATCACTGCAATCAAACGTTTTCTGTAGCTCTCAATGAGACTTCTGCACCTGTTAACAGGTAGTTTGGCCCACTCTTCCTGAGCAAACTGCTCCAGCTGTCTCAGGTTTGATGGGTGCCTTCTCCAGACTGCAAGTTTCAGCTCTTTCCATAGATGTTCGATAGGATTCAGATCAGGACTCATAGATGGCCACTTCAGAATAGTCCAATGTTTTGTTCTTATCCATTCTTGGGTGCTTTTAGCTGTGTGTTTTGGGTCATTATCCTGTTGGAGGACCCATGACCTGCGACTGAGACAGAGCTTTCTGACACTGGGCAGTACGTTTCGCTCCAGAATGCCTTGATAGTCTTGAGATTTCATTGTGCCCTGCACAGATTCAAGGCAACCTGTGCCAGGCGCAGCAAAGCAGCCCCAAAACATAACCGAGCCTCCTCCATGTTTCACTGTAGGTATGGTGTTCTTTTCTTTGAAAGCTTCATTTTTTCGTCTGTGAACACAGAGCTGATGTGACTTGCCAAAAAGCTCCAGTTTTGACTCATCTGTCCAAAGGACATTCTCCCAGAAGGATTGTGGCTTGTCAATATGCATTTTAGCAAATTCCAGTCTGGCTTTTTTATGTTTTTCTTTCAAAAGTGGAGTCCTCCTGGGTCTTCTTCCATGGAGCCCACTTTCGCTCAAAAAGCGACGGATGGTGCGATCAGAAACTGACGTACCTTCACCTTGGAGTTCAGCTTGTATCTCTTTGGCAGTTATCCTTGGTTCTTTTTCTACCATTCGCACTATCCTTCTGTTCACTCTGGGGTCGATTTTCCTCTTGCGGCTGCGCCCAGGGAGGTTGGCTACAGTTCCATGGACCTTAAACTTCTTAATAATATTTGCAACTGTTGTCACAGGAACATCAAGCTGCTTGGAGATGGTCTTGTAGCCTTTACCTTTACCATGCTCGTCTATTATTTTCTTTCTGATCTCCTCAGACAACTCTCTCCTTTGCTTTCTCTGGTCCATGTTCAGTGTGGTGCACACAATGGTACCAAACAGCACAGTGACTACTTTTCTCCATTTAAATAGGCTGAATGACTGATTACAAGATTGGAGACATGTGTGATACTAATTAAGGAAACTAATTAGTTTGAAATATCTCTATAATCCAATTATTTATTATCTTTTCTAAGGGGTACCAACAAATGTGTCCAGGCCATTTTAGAATATCTTTGTAGAATAAGCAATAATTCATCTCTTTTCACAGCTTCTTTGCTTTATTCTATGACATACCAAAGGCATGCAAGTATACATGATAAAATAGCTTTTAATTTCATCACTTTTCAGGAGGAATGAAGCATTATTTCAATGAGCTGTAAGGGTACCAACAAATTTGAGCACGTCTGTATATAATCTTTTAAATGTTATATAATCTTACCGTGTATACTGTATGCTTAACATCCAATCCCATAACATGTAATGACAATTATATGCACAACTGCATTACATTTACTTAATTTACATTTATTTAGAACTAACGAGTGTATATAGTTTGCTTTGACCAATTTCACAACCAATTTGCTAACAGCCTAGGCTTACAGCTCTGTCTATCCCTTGACACATTACATTGTTAAATTATTTTGCATAAATGAATGCGAGTACTTTATGTAAGCAATTTAAAATAGTTCATAAGCACAATAACACACATACAGAGACCACCGATGCCTTGGGTACATTATTTTAAAATGAACATGCAAGACCTAAGATGGCATTGCTTGTAGTGTTCAAGTATAATATTGTAGCGTTGAGCATGCTATGGGCAATGTTCTGCGGCGGTGACGGTGGAAAATAAAAGATCAGACCAGGCAGTGAGGTTAAAATGGAATAGCTCTTAACTTGAACCACACTAAATAGGGATACGTCTCCAATTCCCTATAACAGTCGTACTTGGAGTTTGAAGATTATTAATTATTACGGTTTACTGCAGCGGCGTTCGATCGATTTCTGTTCGATCGATCCCAAAACCCCACGTGAAGCTGCAACTTAACTAGCGGTCTTGAAGTGCATCATATGGTGGTTTCTTAAGAGCGTAGGCAGGTTTGAAACACATGAATTATTTAGCAAAATCAAGTGTGCAGATATATTTTTCGTTTGGTGAACTATTATGTTTTTGGTTTCTATGGTGTCACAATGCATTACCCAAACATTTCACGATTCCCTCAGACCGCTCGTGAACTCAAGTAGAAGTTCAAGAGCTAGTAGTTTCAATGATGTTTGGGAAACACTTACCTAAACGATGGTCTTACTACATTGGTTTGGTAAAGTAGCTATTGAGAAAAGCGAACCCGACTCAGAACACAGAACAGAACAGAACACAAACAGCGCACTCACGTCAACACTTGCAGACTGCACAGAAACAGCAGGCAAGATAACAGCGGGGAGAGAGAGACACACACAAAATACAATACAACCCTGGCGCCCACAACACTTAACACAGTACACACTGGACAAAAATTGTTTTCAACTTCCCCTGTCTAAATACACCCCCACAGTCCATCCATTCGCACCACCGCTACAGTATCTTACACTTTTGCAAATCCAGAATTAAACCATTTTTACGAATTTTATGAATTGTGATATATCCTGTTGTGTTTGTTTAAAGTTATGCATTCCAGATAACGTTTCTGATCAATGATAATACCATTTAAGATTTCCTGTAGGTTCTACTCTTCCTAACTGTATTTCCTCTCTTCTGTAGGATGAGTTTGACAATCACCCACTATATCCAGGAGCACCGCTCAGTAAAAATGAAAGTGACCTTTGCATTGAAACATCGACTGACAGATTCTGCTTTGGATAATCTTCTTGAACTTATGTCATGTCATGTTAAAGACTTTCCTAAAACAACCAAATACTATCTGTACAAAAAGTTCAATTGTGCAGACTTGTCATCTATGGTGCTGCATTTTTTTTGTAAAATATGCCAATCATACATCTGCCCTGAGAATGATAATGTAGATTCCTGTCCAGAATGTGGTGAGGGGTTTAATAAAGAATTAAACAAAAAGGCTGGTCACTGTTTCATCCAGCTCCCATTGAAAAAGCAGGAACTGCTTGAAAAAGAAGCCGTTTTAGATTCCATCCAGAAAAATGTCCACACTAGAAGCAGAGAGATAGGTGATGTCACATCTGGGAAACTGTACCAAAAAGTAAGGAATTCCACACAGTTTGGTCAGAATGGCATTTCTCTTCAGTGGAACAGTGATGGTGTTTAAGTATTTAAATCATCCAGAAGCAGTTTCTGGCCTATTCAGGTAATGGTGAATGAACTCCCATACAAGTTAAGAATCAACAATGTTCTGTTGTCATGTCTGTGGTTTGGCCCAGGAAAGCCCAGGATGGATAGCTACTTGAGTGTTTTTGTTAAAGAGTTAACTGATTTGCACGAAACAGGTGTAACAGTAATAATTCCAGGAGAAGGTCAGAAGGTTGTTAAAATACATACTTTAATTTGTTCAGCAGATTCGGTGGCTAGACCAGCCCTTCGTAACACAACCCTGTTTAATGGCAAGTATGGTTGTGACTTTTGTCTGCATCCTGGTCAGCATGTTCACAAGGGAAGAGAATTCACTAGAGTACACCCCATTAAAGAAAAAGATCCACCTATAAGAACTCATGAACAGCACAAAGCAGATGCAATTGCTGCTTCTGAAAGTGGAAACCCAGTGAATGGTGTTAAAGGCTCTTCCCCGTTGTTGTTTTTACCTGTTTTGAATATGTCACGGTCTTTTGTATCTGAATACATGCACTGTGTTCTTCTTGGTGTAGTAAGGGGGATTTTACCTTTGAGATACATTCAACATTGGTTTTACTTGGTCTATTCAGTGAATAATCTTTTGACAGACTCAATTACTAGAGAAACTCTTAGAAAAGTAAGTGTGGTTCTTAAGGAGTTTGTAAACCAAACTGAGACTCTGTGTGGTAAAAGTCACTTGACCTTTAATGTCCATCTACTTCTGCATTTACCTAGAGGTGTTAGTGACTGGGGAGCTCTTTGGGCAACCTCTGCTTTCCCTTATGAAGGGTACAACAGGGTATTAAAAAGCCTTTTCTAGGGTACACAGAGCGTATCAAAACAAGTGTGTGAAATGTATACTGTGATAAAAAAGGTAAAAAAGCTACAAGCATACAAAGTGCCAGTGAACCTGTACATATTTTCTTAAAAAAACTTATTGGATCAACAAGAATTTCTACTTGGTCATCAAGTTAAAAAAGAAGTACTTGTGTATGACAGGTTTATTTACAATCATGTTTTGTATCGCACTAAAAACTATAACCATGTAATGAAAAGGTCTAACTTTACAGCTGAATTGCAAAATAGTCATGTTGTTGAACTAACCTCTCTTCTGCTAGTAAAGTGCAGAGATGGGCCATGCTCTGTTCATGGGAGAGAGATAGCTATATTGACTGTGAAGAAACTGGAAAAAAATTGCAGATTTTATATACAGTAGAGAGTTTAGCATATCCTCAAACTTTCTCATTGAAATTCACAAGAATGATAAAACAGAGGCTGTGTTTTTGGACCATTTGGAAAGGAAATGTGTTAGGATGTCAATTGATGAGAAGAGTTCTGTGAATTTCATGCCAAATGAAGTTGAAAGGGATTAGGTGTTTCATACTTTAAAATGAGCGTTTCAACAATTCTTCACAAATTAATCAATGTTAACCATGTTTTCATCAGAATGTACAAAACAATTTTCATACGAAATTATTATTACTAAATTATTAAAGAGTAAATAGATTCAAATTCCATTTTAATGTTGTTTTTTGTTTTACTTATTCCTAATCTTGTTATGAGGTTGGCAATCATTCGGAGTTCTTTGCTGCAATATTAAGTTTTATCATTTTTCTCCTATAGTTTTCTCTAAGTAGCTTTGAGCTAAATTACTGCTCTAGACTGCTAAGTGACTGTCCATTTTTTTATTTTCTGATTCCAAAAGTTCATATGATGCTTGCTATGACCTTTCAACTCTGTTGGCAGCATTACAGGACCTATTAGAATCAGGAAGCGCAACAGAAATTTTAGATGAACATGAAGCATTATCAAGCCTTATAACATGGACATGCAGACATGTTTGTCAGCGTGAGCAATACACAGTTAATGCCTGTGTCTTCCTGATGTTTTACATATCACAGACAGCTGTTTCTCACAGCTAGAGCACCACTTGGAAATTAAATACTGTGCAAGTAAAGAAGGAAGGCAGCTTGCAGGAAAATTAAAAAAAGAACACAAGTGACTGCAATTGTCCTGCCCTTTTCACAAATCACAAATTCACAGCCTAGCGATAAGGACGTGGTACAACTCTTTCTGTTTTGACATGTGTAACGTGCAGTGTTGTGTGGTATAGTGCCATTACGGATTCTGTCCCCTGTCGATGAGAAGAGAGGAGGTTAAGAGCTCTAAAACCATGTATGCAGACGAGCTCGGCTCTTTTGCATTGTGGTTTAGATGCTCACTTGGAGTGTGTAGGGTTGCCAGTTCACGCCCAGCCTCCACCCTGTTACACATGTATGAACAGGATAATATAGTATTGTTATTGTCAAAAAGAAAACGTATATGGTTAAAGTAAAGGAGTCTGTACATCTGTTGATTTATTTATATTTTTTAAAAATGTGCATATTTGTATATAATAATTTATTATATCTATTTAAAATTTTGTAGGACAATAAATTATGTCCATATTCATTATGGCTGCTGCTTTGTCTTTTTAAATATTAAGGGTTACTTGAAGTTATCTGCAGGCAACACTTGTGTTATTTACTATGATGTGCTTTTATTTTGTTTTAAAAAGTTTACACACCCCAGCTATATCAGAAATATTTTAAAACAGAATAAAATAAAACAAAAACAGCTCTGCTTAAATTTATTATACATGATTTTGTTCCTACTAATGTGCTATTTTCAGTATCTGGTAATTAAATAAATAGGTTTATTAAACGGTTTATTAAAAGTTAAGTATTTTGCTTTATTCAATCTATAAACCTAGTATATACTGTAAAAGTCATTCTTACATTTTCAGTCCTAAACAGAGTCATAGTATTATTCTTTTGCATACTATAGGAGGAGTCCTATTGAGGTACTATAGGGAGACCCTTTTGAGTACTATAGGAGGATACTTTTTTTTAAAGAATCCTACAGGATTCCTTTAAAACCCTTTTAGTCCTATAGAGAGTCCTATAGTACTACTATAGGATTCTATGGGACATTTCCGTAAGGGTGACTATGGTCATGTAACTCAATTCTGACCCTGGTCAAGTAGCACTATTCTGACTCTGGTCATATGACAAATGACTGCTTCCTAACGCAATTTGTCAAGGCACCGACGAGACGGGAAGCATGCCTTGATTTAGTCTTTTCAAATAACGAAGACAGAATAACTAAAACAGAGGTCAGAGAGCCATTGGCAAACTCAGACCACAACATGGTTTCATTTGAAGTGATTTTCAAAACCCAAAAAGTAATGACTAAAGCTAAGGTTTACAATTTTAGAAAAGCAAACTATGAAGGTATGAAACAGAGACTAACAGAAGTAGATTGGAGTAAAATAGAGAAAACATCCACAGAAAAGGATGGCTGTTTTTTAAAAATGTAGTACTAGAGGTGCAAAACAATTACATCCCAAAAGTAGACAAATCTAAATCTAAAACAAAATGGCCAAAATGGTTTAATAGATCAATTTAAAAAAAAAAATATTCAGCTGAAAAAAGGCACTTTACAGAGCGTTTAAAAGGGACCAAAAACAAAGTACACATAAAGAGTACTTGGAACTGCAAACATAAGTCAAAAAGGAAGTTAGAAAGGCCAAGAGAGAGAGAGAGAGAGAGAGAGAGAAATGAACATTGCTAAGGGGGCTAACACCAATTCCAAAATGTTTTTCCAATATATTAAAAGCAAGAGAATCTTCAAAAGAGGAGGTTAAATGTCTAAGAGACACAAATGGCAAAATCATAGACAAAAAAATAGCGAATATATTAAATGATTACTTTTCACAAGTTTTTACAAAGGAGGATACGGACAACATGCCCCACATGCCCCACATGTTGACCTGTTCCTATCCAGTTTTAAATAACTTTAGCATAACAGAGGCAGAAGTGTTAAAGGGACTAGGAGCTCTTAAAATAAACAAATCCCCTGGGCCGGATGAGATCCTCCCAATAGTACTCAAAGAAATGAAAGAAGTTATTTACAAACCGCTAATCAAGATCATGCAACAGTCTCTTGACACAGGGGTTGTACCGACAGACTGGAAAATTGCAAACGTAATACCGATCCACAAAAAGGGAGACAAAACTGAACCAGGTAACTACAGGCCAATAAGCCTGACTTCTATTATATGTAAACTTATGGAAACTATAATAAGATCCAAAATGGAAAATTACCTATATGGTAACAATATCCTGCGAAACAGTCAGCATGGTTTTAGGAAAGGGAGATCGTGTCTAACTAACCTGCTTGATTTTTTGAGGATGCAACATCGACAATGGATAATTGCAAAGCATATGACATGGTTTATTTAGATTTCCAGAAAGCTTTATAAATAAAGCAAGCACTGATGACGTCTCCCTACACGTCTCTTCTTACAGAAAGAGGTGGCAGGGCAGCTTTGTGATTAAGGGAAGAAAAGAAAGCATTACCTCACACAAAAATACCGGAGTAAGGAGCCACTTTGCTGTAATTACACCACCATACTTTAGAAAGGGACTCAGCTGTGTAGGGTTTCATTCTGTAGTTTAGTTTTGGACTTTGTTGTGATCTGTATTTCATTTACTTGCACTTATCTGCTCCCTATTGCACTTAACCTAATCTGAAGTATTTTGTATTTCACATGCGCTCGTAGCTAACCCGGATATAACGATCAACACTGTTCTCCGCTCTGGAGCTGCCCCGATATCAAATCTTACTGGGTTTTGTAATCGCTCTTATTAGGACTGAAATCATTGTATTTTGTAGCTTTGCTCTTAATTGTACTGTAATTCTGGATATGCATTTTTTTGTATACAACTGTAAGGTCGCCCTGGGTAAGGGCGTGTGATAAGAAATAAATAAATAAATAAATAATAATAATAATTTAACCTTTGTTTTTATATGCGTGCGTCTCATGTGCTTCACAAAATTATAACTATATAAATAAAATGTATTATTATTATTGTTAGTAAAAAAAAAAAATATTAAATGTTAACTCCCCTTTTTTTTGGTTAATAACTTCTGTACATTGAGTTGCTGTAGTTTGAGGAGACTTGATGGGATCCGGCTCTCAGCGTGCTGAAACATACTTCATAATAAACACGGCACTTGTCTCTGTTTTAAGCCTGCGAGGCTGGGTTTTGTATTATGTGGTGTGGGCTCGGTGCTCTGTATTTTGAAACGGCTTTCAGAAGCAGACAGTAGCATATACAGGTGTTTAGGTGTGTTATGGTTCCTGGGCTTTTCAGTTACTGTGCCCCGCATCTAAGGAATTCTCTTGCTCGGAATATTCGGGAAGCAGGTGCAATAACTTCTAGTTTAAGACTTTATTTAAAACCTGACTTTCAGTCCATAGCTTTGATTAGATTATCCAATCTTTGTGTTGTTAAGCACTCAGGCGCTATGGACGTGTAAAATTGTACCGCATAGAAACACTGGCAGCTATAGCTCTGGTTACAGTAATACTTACCGGGGTCTCCTATCTGTACCGACGTATCACTATCGGTATCACTTCAACTTATAGAGTCAGCCATCTTGCGTAAACACAGAAAACACTGACGTTACACTGTACACCCAAGAACGTGTGACGCGTTTAATATCTGAACGGCACGTGTGTATACATGTATAATAGAAACGTTCTATTCCTAAACAGCAGTGTTTATACGTCATCAGGTGTTGACGTTTAGTCATTTGGAACTCTAAATAACGCTCAACGTTATGTGTTTTTAATCTGTGCTTTTTTTTTGGATAAGTTGAATGTTTATATTTTAAACACCAGCCCTGTTATAAACCTGTACGAATGTTTAAAAAATGTTTTACAAATCATAAACGCGTCCATGAGTTTACAAAACAAACTAAATCCTAAACACATTTAGAATTATAAACACAGTGACGTGTTTGAAAAGCGTGACAAATACGTGTTTTAAAGTTAAACACTCGGTCTTACTGCGTACGATATTCGACTGCAACATTATTTTTGTTATTGTTTAGGCTCGATAGGTATTTAAAAAATTAGGTTAACATGTATATTTACAAAATTAATAACAAATGTAAAATGGGGCTCCCGAGTGGCGCATCCAGTAAAGGCGCTCCACGTGGAGTGCAGGATGCGCTCTATAGTCTGGACGTCGCGAGTTCAAGTCCAGCTTATTCCTTTGCCGACGGAGGACAGGAGCTTCCAGGGGGCGGCGCTCAATTGGCCACGCGCCGCCCGAGGGGAGGGAGGGCTAGGTTGGCCAGGGTGTCCTCGGCTCACCGCGCACCAGCGACCCCTGTAGTCTGGCTGGGCGCCTGCGGGCTTGCCTGTAAGCTGCCCGAGAGCTGCGTTGTCCACCAACGTTGTAGCTCTTGGGTGGCTACATGGTGAGTCCGCAGTGTGAAAAAAAGCAGTCGGCTTTTATATATATAGTGTTTTAAATTATTATGTTTTGTTTTACTATTAGTTTTACTTGTTTAGTTGTAGTTTATATAGTTTTTAGCGAAAGCTAAACATGGCAACGTACGTGGTCTTTCTATAATGAGCAACGGGAGTGAAGTTGGTTCGGAGGATTTCGATACCAGCAACAGTGATGCTGACTTATCACTCAGTGATTATGATGAAGAGGATGTGGAGCCAAGAACAATACAAACTGTACGAACAGAAGAGCATGCAGTTACTTTACAGGTAAGCCAGCTGCAAACGGGAAGCTGTTTGGTTTGAAATGGCAGTGCTGTGACTAAATACTATCAAAACACAGCACTGGGTACAGGCAATGCGGCAGCCAGATCCATCACAATGCCTGTGCAAAGTAGCTGTGTACAAGCATTTGTGACTATCCCTCCAACACAAGCGAAGCAGACACTGTAAAAAAGGTACAGGGTCTGCTATGAAAATTAAAACAAAAGAAAAGACAAAAGAAAAGAAAAATGTGCAGTGGTTGCGAAGGCAATCCCGGGTTCTGTTGTATTGAACATTTCAATAAATGGCACAGAGCAAGTCAAAACTGGCACACGTTTTGAAGTTGTATTTATTTGATAATTACTGTTTACTGATTATTATTGTTATTAGCAGCTTTTTTGTTTTCATTGTTAAAAAAAAACAAAAAACGTTTTTATCTCTATATTGAATATGGGTATGTAGTACACAGCAGCATAAAGGGTTAATGAAAAACACAGTTTAAGTCATTTATTTGTGTTTTATTCATCATATGTTAACATTTTATAGCAACTACAGATTTGAAAACATTATTATTATTATTATTATTATTATTATTATTATTATTATTATTATTATTATTTTCAAAATCTGGTACCTGGGAAGGGGTTTCATTTTTACATCTGGAGTTGAAGTGGTTAATAATAAATGAAAATACTTACTGTTAAAAGGCTAGCAAGTTGGTTAAACTCTCCTGGTAGCATTAAGCTTGCTGTGCAGTATTGCTTGAATAGTGTACGAGTGTTTGCCTTCAATTGTTTGTATAAAGTTATTTAAAGATTTTGTTTTCCTAAGCTTTATTGACAAAACCCAGAAGTGTGTGTGGGGTGGCGCAGTTGTTGACATTCGTGTGAGCTGTTTTTAATCAAACTGTCAGATTGTAATCTGTCTGCATCCATCCGTTGTTGATATTAAGAGTTATTTCTTCACCACTTCCAAACCCAAATATTACACTACGAATTGTGTTTTGTTTGCTGTCACTGAAAGCAGATCAGCGCTCAGCCTTTGCTGGGAACACGTGACGTGGGTGTAAAAAAAGTCACGTGATAGAGGGATACTACAGTATAGTTTTATGTCGTAGAGATTGGCTATCCAATGTGTCACTCATTCTGGAGCTGTGTATAGCAATTGCGAAATGATGCGGCAGGGGCGGGGCTTTACTTCAAACAGATATCGCGTGGTTTGACTGTGGCGCTGAACTGTAAGATCGCAATGTACATATTTCTATTTTTTAGTTTGTATTTATACTGCTGGGTTTTTACTGGAGCAATCTAGGTAAAGTACCTTGCTCAAGGGTACAGCAGCAGTGTCCCCTACCAGGGATTGAACCCACGACCTTCCAGTCAAGAGTCCAGAGCCCTAACCACTACTCCACACTGTATAAAAACAATATTACTGTGTTATTATTATTATTATTATTATTATTTATTTAATTTGTTTTGCATTCCACTTTGTATCATGAAAGAAAATTAAAACGTTGATTAATATACGAGTTTTGCAAGTATGACCTGTATCATAATATTGCAGACAGAAACGGACCCCGATTGTAGCGGCGGTAAGAATCCAAGAGTACAACTTTTATCTTCCAAAATAGAAAGCTATTTTATTGATGAAATCGAGTGAACAGCAACACTCGGGCTGCTCTTAGCTGACCGCCAGAGCGCCCCAGGAGAACGCCCCCCACTGCCCCGTGCCTGACAACGGGGTACCGGCAGGACACCCCCGTCCCGCCCCCGCGTCTCCAGCAGAGTAAATCTCCGCGACAACAGAGATCAAATCATGTGAGAGAAGGGAACACGCGGATATCACGTGACTAACACGCTGTCACCGCCCCGCTTTCATTGGAAGAGTCACGCGGAATGATTTGAGACACGTGATCAGTCCTCTCTCATTGGTTAACGCCCGTCGCTGGATGTTTCCACAGCGTGATTTGTACCATCGTCCACAAAACCGTTTTTTCCAGTATTTTTTTGTTAAATTGGTTATTGCAAAGTCAAATTTGAAAAACACCAAACCCGGTAGCCGATTCCACAAAAAAAGACCACGTTTTTCCTAACACTAAAAGGTAAGTGCTGAGTTATTTATTACTCAAAGTGAAATGTATGTATTTGTTAATCTCCATCGATATGCATGAACATTCGTGTGTGTGTGTGTGTGTGTGTGTGTGTGTGTGTGTGTGTGTGTGTGTGTGTGTGTGTGTGTGTGTGTGTGTGTGTGTGTGGGGGGGGGGTCGGATTGACAGGCTCAACAAACCCTGTGAACGGGGTAGCATCTGGTGAAATACTTTTTGAGATACAGCATGGCGAAGAAAACAGCTTGTAAAAAAAAAAAAAAAAAAAAAAGAAAAATGAAGACGCTTTTGTATACACCTGTATCTCGAAAAGTACTGCTAATTTAGGAACCACACTTGGCATACACATAGTCCCGGGAGTGTAGATGTGCAACGGGGTATATATTTTCGGAGGGGTCCTGGTTTTACCGAAATTGAACCAAAAAAGATAACTGTCTGACGTCAGTGCCTGGTAGCGTTGCTTTCGACCGTTCATTTCACTGAATAAATAGGGAGGCATTGAATAGCCTATAGTTCAGCACACACGGGTCAGATCTGTGTTTCTGTCCGGTTAAAACTGGTAATCAGTGATAATAATGAGTGTTTGTGCCTTCAGTACTGGAGAAACTAATAATAATTTGTTCATTTAGGAAATACGTTTGCTTCCCCAAACACTCGTTTTTTTTGGCAGCCTAATAGAAGAACAAGTCAGCTGACTGGCCAAGCTTTATTTCTGATGAGCTCTCATTTTGGCAGGCGTCACAAATCTCCGCCAATTTACGTAGTTTTAGTGCCTCATTTGTTGAGCAATGAAAGAAGGCTTTGTGCAATATGAAAACAGCGGTAGGAATATTATTTTCTTCAGTGCGCTGAAACTATCTGAATATTCTTACAAACATTGCTGCACATTCATTCGAAGCCAAAAAGTCGACGTCTGTGTCTAAAATGGCAAGTGATGTGTGAGATTAACATAAAAACCAACAACAACAAAGTGATGCTTCAGATTTGGCAAGCGAGTCAGAATCGAGGGATACAGACCGCTGCAGGTAATGCACATCGCTCGAAAGTGCTTCACACTTTCCAGACACTGGGCAAAGGTACATGCTACGTATAGTGATCAACGTTTTGTTTTGTTGTGATCCTATTTTCTGTTATGAGGAGAGTAATAAACGAAAATTGTGGGGGGGTTTTGTACAACGCCACCTTTTCCACATATATTTTTTGAAGCGTTTATTTAAGTTACATTTGACAGTTTTCACTTGCATGCACAGCTTAAAAAAGAAAAAGTAAACCCCAGTAATGCTGTTACTTCATGAAAATGTGTCATTTGCCACTTTGTTTATTGCGAAGAAACTACAATGGCAGGGATAAAAAAAGAAAGAAAAAAGCGATATCTACTTATGTACTGTTTCTGCCTGAAATACACACGTGGAAAGTGTATACTTTTATAGTTAATCCAGTGGAGCAAAGTAAAGCCTTCACAACCTATTCTGGAATAGTACAGTTTTACATATTTTAGGATAAATAGTATTGTGCTGCAAGCATTCAAGTTAACTAACGAGCTTTCGTTAGTTAACTTGAATGCTTGCAGCACAGTGATTGTCAGAACATTTTCTAGTTTTAATAAAATTAAAATGAATAACATGCTGTTTTAATAGCATTACAGTGAGATTTGTATAATTGTTTGTTTGCAAGGTGTCATTTGAATACTGGTCAGGAAATGGTATTTGCTTAATATTTTTATTATTAATGGTGATCAAACATTGTAACTTGTTAAGTAGTTATTTCTGAGATGTATTAGTTGATTGGTGCAAGTGCAGTGTTGCAACGTTTTGTTACTGTATGTAAAGTCTGATCGGATAGTCAGATTTTCACGACCATTTAAACAACCCCCCACCACTACGCACATCTTGAGCGCCCTGTGGCCCCCCAAGGTTTGGAAATGTCCTTATCTGGCCCGCCAGAGAATGTAATTGAGTACCACTGCTGTAAATGCTTATGATCTTGTATAGCGTAGGTTCTAAAAAAAAAAAGTGAGACGATAATGTTTTGCCAAATAGAATAAAATACAAATGCATACTGTTATATGTATGCGTGTTATATATTCCATATTTAAGCACATACATTAAACACTTTCTGCTATTTGTTTACTGTATATCGCTGCCAAAGGAAGTTTGAGATTTTTTAAATTAACACAAAGTTGTTCTTCAACTGCTACAGAATGTTTATCTTGAAGAGACCTTCTTCACAACACGAAGTAATTTACTGACACTATCGAGAATCTCTTATATCAAATCATTAATCGTGGTAGCTAGCGTCACTTGCAGAGACTTACGCAGGTAGGCCTATATATTAATTTAGCTGTAAGACATTTTCCATCGCTGAAAAAAAAATAGACTTCATGATTAATCTAACTTCAGGTAATTCAGTGAAATATTTTACTTGCCGATATATATTTGGGGACGGCCCACCCCTCCAGACTAGGACATATTTTAATGCCTTCTATGTAATGAATTAAACATTTGCACAATATTCTAGTTCACAATTTAAAATGGAGAAAATGTAATCCCACTATATTGCTATCTATTGCTAGTCAATTATGTTAATGATTTAAACTATTGACAACATGTTTAAGAACATATGAAGTGGGAAGCGTTTAAAATCTTGAAAAAAAATGTATGTACAGTACTGTGCTTAATACGAGTTAGGCCTAATGTATGTACTCTACTGTACTTAATACGTTTCTGATTTTACATTTCTGGATTGCAATGAGATATAAAATACATCTTACAGTATGTCTTTAAAAAATGTAGAGTTTTGACATAGGTTAGATTTAGGTTTATGTTAAGTTGTGTGCTTAACTGTTTGGGTTTATTTTAAGTTTTTTGACTGTAGTAGTAAACAAAAAAAACACGTTTCAAAGGCATGTGGAAATGCGGGTGCATGAACGTTTTATCATTTTTTTTACAAATGGTAATTTGGAGCTTCAAGGAATTTTCCTGTGCTAAGTTTAAACAAGAAGAATGACTTTGTTCGGATAATTTTGTACAGTGGACATATATATGTATGGCATATTATATCATACGTTTGCTTCTGGCCAGAGCCAGTTTGGCGGGTAAATACTTTTGTCTCTGTTCCATTTGGTGGGGGTGGGGGGGAACCCTCGAATTCACCTGCAGTTGCAGATTTTCTTTTTCTCTCTCCAAATGTTAAGCCACACAAAACAAGCAAAGTTGGGTTGCAAATGCATCGTTTTGATTGGGTCGTCAGCCAAGCAGGAAAAACATTTAATTGGATTATTACAATTTGTACTGTGCTTGCTGTTGCCTGATGCTAGAGCTTCTTATTTATGATGGTAACTTGAGGTATTTCAGTAGAAATGTTCTACTTTAGTTCAGTAGGATTTTTGATGTCATTACAGAAGTAACACTTTTTTTATTCCGTTTGATACTAGACATATTCAAAGCTACACTGCAGTCGTTATCAGTAGAGTATGTACATAACACTGATTGCATACATTCAACTTTTGCTATACAATATTTAAGAACTGGTAGACCATAGATTGATGCATGAAAAATACACAGCCAAATCTGATGTAGAGTCGACTCCACTTATTTGCATATTGAATAATTGTATAATAATTGCTTAACTGCATAGCATGCAGCTGGTCCCGTTTTTAAGCGCATAATTTTCTATGATTGTATGGTACTAAATGCACATTTCGCGGTCCCGAAGTCCGTTGTTCATTGCATTTTAATTTGGATAATTGCATAATGCGAGCAATGTTCAAAAAATATATATGTTTGCGTTTGAGTTTCAAAAATAGCAGTGACGTAAGCGCATAGCAACTGTATGACAGCGGGAAAAGCAGGCACGAAAGACAGTTTTTTACAGTTGTTTATCAGCTCAATCGGCCGACTACTATGCATACTTCCATAAAATTATTTTTTTGCTACGTTGTAGTCAGAAGATCTATAGTAAGGTACTGTGCACCCCTGTTTAACTTTTATTTTTTACTGTACTGTATTACAATATATGAGTTTAGGCCGGCTGTAATATACGGTACATTAGTTTACATTATTTTACTTTTCATATCATAAGTTGCCAGAGAATAGTGTTTTGTATTGAGCGTATAACATTTCAAGTTGGTTTATTTTTGTGAACTTGTCCAATATTTTAAGTTACTCGTAATGAAATATAAAAAATAAATAAAGTTATGAATCTGATCAAAACGAATCATATACATGTACGCCCACTGTATTCCCTCACTCGGCGGTCCGAGCCCATGCAATTATGCTGTCTCCTGTAACTTGTATCCTCTTTTACTTGTTTCACTATCTATCATGAATCATGGAAATACTGTACAGGTGAAAATGCCATATTGATGAGCTTGATAGTTTAAGACGTATAGTTCATGTATCAATAACATAAATGTAAAATTTGGAAAAACAGAACAGGCTGAGTAGGAGCCGTTAACATTGGATTGGCCCAACTATACCTTTGATATTACTATATAAACAGTACTGTAGTATTTGTGTTTTTATTATACTGCAGTGAATGTAATTACAGGGTGTTGCCAACCAAAAACATAAAAATACAACATTTTCCAAGTACACCTGGAGGTCATGTGTTAACTTGTCGTTTTATTTGTTTTAGTGTAATGAAGACAAGATCCATCTACAAATACACAGGCTGTGATTAAAGCCTGACATCACAACTTCATAATCGTATATAATCATTATTTTAGTCATTGAGCAGACGCTTTTGTCAGAAACAACTTACAGAGACTATTTATTTAACTAGGAGAGTTACCCATTGAGACGGAGGCCTCATTACAAGAGGGTCCGGGGGAGGGGGGGAAGTGGGGCACAAACACACTTTTAACCCTAATTAAGGTAGAGGGACTTTAGGTAGGCCGGATTGTATAACCTGCTTTTTGGATTTGGCCATGACACCGGGATTAACATACCTGCTCTTACGAAGAGTGCCATGGGATCTTTAACATCCACACAATGTGGACAGGACCTCGGTTTAAAGATTGAAGTACTACTGAGCCAATTATATTTAAGTCAAACAATTACAAACAAAAACCCCAAAAACTACAATAAAAATCTAGATAAACACAATATAGAATTGTCCCCTGCTAAATGAATAACAAACTCTGTGTTGTGAATTATTCAGTCAGGAGTGGTCGGAGATTTGGTGGATAAATATAACGCCACTCTGGCAAATAGTCTTGACACTATTGCACCTTATAAAATAAAGAAACTATCTACAAAAATATTTTCTCCTTGGTTTAATGATACAACACGTATGCATAAACGTATGTGTCGCAAATTAGAACGCAGATGGGAGATCGACTGGACTTCAGATATATTATCAAAGCTGGAAAGATAGTATTTTAACATATAGAACGTCACTGTCTTTAGCTCGATCTGTTTATTTCTCCGATCTTGTTGACAAAAATCAGATTTATTTTTCAGTCAACAGCAAGATTAACAAATCCGCAATCAGAGCGCGTTACACAGAATATTCCTCCAGTAAGCTGTGAATCACTTCAATAAAAAAGTGACCGACATTAGGAATCAGTTGAGCAACTACATACTGATATAAACAATTATACAAATATTCTTGGTCCGTCTGAACCCAACCAAATCTTACAGCACTTTTGCTTGACATGTGAACAAGAGCCGGATGCCATAATTAAAAAGACTAAACCCACAACATGTGCATTAGATCCCATTCCTACTACACTTTTGAGAAAAGTATATCCAAAAATAAATAACACAGTTTTAAATATTATTAACAGCTCACTCTCATCAAGTACTGTTCCAAATTCTTTGAAGACTGCGTAGTAAAACCCCTGCTCAAGAAGCCTACCCTTGATCCCAATGTGCTTAATAATTACAGGCCTATTTCTAATCTCCCTTTTTTTGTCCAAAGTGTTAGAAGAGTAGTGGCTGAACAATTAAATAGATTTCTTGCTGCACAGAATATTTCTGAGAAATTTCAGTCAGGTTTCAGGCCTTATCATAGCACCGAGACGGCACTAATTCGAGTGGTAAATGATATGTTGATGACTTCTGACATGGGCTCGCCTTCAGTACTTGTTCTACTGGATCTAAGTGCTGCTTTCAACACCATTGATCATTCTGTCATAATTAATCGCCTTGAACATTTAGTGGGATTGTCAGGTACTGTCTTGTTCTGGTTCAGATCCTATCTCTCTAATAGGTTTCAGTTTGTTAAAGTTGAGGAGGCGACCTATTTTATGTCAAAGGTTACGTGTGGGGTTCCTCAGGGTTCAATTCTTGGCCCAATTCTGTTCTCTCTATATATGTTACCTATGGGAAATATCATTCGTAGACACAGAGTTCATTTTCATTGCTATGCTGATGACACTCAGCTTTGCCTGTCTCTCAAACAGGGTGATGTATCTGCTGCTAATATTTTGAATACCTGCCTTGCTGACATTAAACATTGGATGTTTAAAAGCTTTTTAATGTTAAACTCAGACAAAACAGAATTGATGATAATGAGACCTCAGAAGCAATACAAGAACATAGATTCATCTGATTTTCTACTCGACGGTCTCTGTACAGATTCTAGAGCAGAGATAAAAAAAACCTAGGTGTCACTTTTGATTCAGACCTCTCCTTTGAATCACACATTAAAAATGTTACAAAAATGTTCTTTTTTCATTTAAGAAACATAGCTAGACTGAGAGGTATGCTTTCCAAGCAGAATGCAGAGAGATTGGTGCATGCTTTTATATCTTCAAGGATTGATTAATGTAACAGCCTTTTTGCTGGTATTAGTAACAATGTTATATCTCGGCTGCAACTTGTACAGAATGCTGCTGCAAGAGTTTTAACTGGGAGTAAGAAACAAGATCATATCACCCCTGTGCTAGCGTCCTTGCATTTGCTTCCTGTTCGATTTAGGATCGATTTTAAGGTGCTATTATTATCCCACAAGGCTCTAAATTGCTTAGCTCCACCCTATTTAAAGGATCTTTTAAAACCATACGTTCCTAATCGTCCACTTCGATCACAGGATGCCAGGCTACTTTCCATACCAAGTATTCAGAAACAAAACTCAGGTGGTAGATGCTTGAGTTACATTGCACCGAAATTATGGAACGACTTCCCAGTACTATAAAGGAAGCTCCTTCTGCCAATGCTTTTAAATCTCATTTAAAAACACACTTGTATAGCTTAGCTTACGCAAGTTTTTAAAGTGATATTCTCTCGCTTCTGTATATGTATATAACATATAATTATATGTGTGTTTTATTGCTGATTTTATATATATATATATATATATATATATATATATATATATATATATATATATATATATATATATATAAATTTCTATGTGTGTTCTATTTTCTGATTATTGATATATATATACAGACGTGCTCAAATTTGTTGGTACCCCTCCACAAAAAACGAAGAATGCACAATTTTCTCTGTAATAACTTAAAACTGACAAAAGTAATTGGCATCCGCCATTGTTTATTCCATATTTAATAGAAATCAGACTTTGCTTTTGATTTTTTATTCAACATAATATTGTAAATAAGAAAACAAATGAAAATGGCATGGACAAAAATGATGGGACCGCTAACCTAATATTTTGTTGCACAACCTTTAGAGGCAATCACTGCAATCAAACGTTTTCTGTAGCTCTCAATGAGACTTCTGCACCTGTTAACAGGTAGTTTGGCCCACTCTTCCTGAGCAAACTGCCCCAGCTGTCTCAGGTTTGATGGGTGCCTTCTCCAGACTGCAAGTTTCAGCTCTTTCCATAGATGTTCGATAGGATTCAGATCAGGACTCATAGAAGGCCACTTCAGAATAGTCCAATGTTTTGTTCTTATCCATTCTTGGGTGCTTTTAGCTGTGTGTTTTGGGTCATTATCCTGTTGGAGGACCCATGACCTGCGACTGAGACAGAGCTTTCTGACACTGGGCAGTACGTTTCGCTCCAGAATGCCTTAATAGTCTTGAGATTTCATTGTGCCCTGCACAGATTCAAGGCACCCTGTGCCAGGCGCAGCAAAGCAGCCCCAAAACATAACCGAGCCTCCTCCATGTTTCACTGTAGGTATGGTGTTCTTTTCTTTGAAAGCTTCATTTTTTCGTCTGTGAACATAGAGCTGATGTGACTTGCCAAAAAGCTCCAGTTTTGACTCATCTGTCCAAAGGACATTCTCCCAGAAGGATTGTGGCTTGTCAATATGCATTTTAGCAAATTCCAGTCTGGCTTTTTTATGTTTTTCTTTCAAAAGTGGAGTCCTCCTGGGTCTTCTTCCATGGAGCCCACTTTCGCTCAAAAAGCGACGGATGGTGCGATCAGAAACTGACGTACCTTCACCTTGGAGTTCAGCTTGTATCTCTTTGGCAGTTATCCTTGGTTCTTTTTCTACCATTCGCACTATCCTTCTGTTCACTCTGGGGTCGATTTTCCTCTTGCGGCCGCTCCCAGGGAGGTTGGCTACAGTTCCATGGACCTTAAACTTCTTAATAATATTTGCAACTGTTGTCACAGGAACATCAAGCTGCTTGGAGATGGTCTTGTAGCCTTTACCTTTACCATGCTCGTCTATTATTTTCTTTCTGATCTCCTCAGACAACTCTCTCCTTTGCTTTCTCTGGTCCATGTTCAGTGTGGTGCACACAATGGTACCAAACAGCACAGTGACTACTTTTCTCCATTTAAATAGGCTGAATGACTGATTACAAGATTGGAGACATGTGTGATACTAATTAAGGAAACTAATTAGTTTGAAATATCTCTATAATCCAATTATTTATTATCTTTTCTAAGGGGTACCAACAAATGTGTCCAGGCCATTTTAGAATATCTTTGTAGAATAAGCAATAATTCATCTCTTTTCACAGCTTCTTTGCTTTATTCTATGACATACCAAAGGCATGCAAGTATACATGATAAAATAGCTTTTAATTTCATCACTTTTCAGGAGGAATGAAGCATTATTTCAATGAGCTGTAAGGGTACCAACAAATTTGAGCACGTCTGTATATATATATATATATATATATATTTGTATGTGTTTTTTATCATGTAAAGCGCTATACAAAACTAAAGATTGATTGATTGATTGATTGATTGATATGGAGGCAGTTTGCAGTTGTTTGCTATCACACACAGCATACAGTTATGTGCTGCTTCCCATTTCCAGTCATCATTACTCACACCTGTTTTTCTCCCAATTTGTGAACTGTGGTATTGCTTGGCATGTCGAAAATTATGGGGGTCTGATCAGAAACATTTGTTAGAAACACTGAAGTAGTAAAAACATATCTTTTTAAATTCCTCAGGAAGCTAATGATGCTTCTTTGAAAATGGCTGCCTGCATGTCATGGATGATTCGAGATCGGGCAGGGACGTCTTTGTTCGCCTTTTCTCGTCAGTCAGTCACTTTGCTGTTTATGTACTCGGGTAGTCGCGTCTTTTGTTGGTGATTTTTAATACACACATCACTACTGTACTCTAATTTAAGACGCAGGATATTTTTGAGAAGCAAAATAATGGTTAAAGTGCATCTTAAAATGAAGGAATATGGTAGTTAACTGTCAAAACTGCAACTTTTGTTTACATGTATATGTCCATATAAAAATGTAAATGTTATCCGCAAACCACAAATCCATGTTGGTGCACAGGCAGTGTAGTGGTCAATTATTATTATTATTATTATTATTATTATTATTTATTTTTTTCTTAAGGTCCATGCCACATTACTCATGGTTGAAGGACTCAAGATGGCAGAGAACCAAGAGATGGCTGAGAAAATGGATGGGCAGAAACCCTTGGATCCTTCCCCACTCTTGGAATATGGTAATTAAATCAGGAAGTACTTCACTATATACTGCTGAATATCACATTATGGGGACTCTCTCTACCTTTGGGAGACATATAACATGCCCCTACAAAGTGATTTCATGTGTTTCACATCTACTGTTACCGTGCATGTGATTCTCTTCTTTCAGAAACTTCGGAACAAGAGTCTTATTCAGACAGGGGCCAGCTAGGTGGGAGACTTCAAGGGGTGGCTGAGATAGAGAATCCCCTCAATGGGATCGGGACTAAAGTAACAAGAGGTATGTTCACAACTGAAGGAGGACAGGAAGGGCCTCACAATGATGGACAACCAGAAGACATTCAGAACAAGGGACAGCTGGATTGGCTTGAAAGTTGCTGCCTAAACAACCCAGGTAGATACAGTTTGAGGCATTTACTTGTGTGTTCATCTCTAATGCAGACAAAAGCCACCAAATGTACATTGCTGTGCAAAAGTCTTAGACACATTCTCGAGTTACAATATCTCAAAATAAACTATACTTGAGCAGCTAATATGAAGTGTTGTAGTAGCTAACCCATCACATTTATCCAGCTCTTTCCATAGATGTTTGATAGGATTCAGATCAGGACTCATAGAAGGCCACTTCAGAATAGTCCAATGTTTTGTTCTTATCTATTCTTGGGTGCTTTTAGCTGTGTGTTTTGGGTCATTATCCTGTTGGAGGACCCATGACCTGCGACTGAGACAGAGCTTTCTGACACTGGGCAGTATGTTTCGCTCCAGAATGCCTTGATAGTCTTGAGATTTCATTGTGCCCTGCACAGATTCAAGGCACCCTGTGCCAGGCGCAGCAAAGCAGCCCCAAAACATAACCGAGCCTCCTCCATGTTTCACTGTAGGTATGGTTCTCAACGGGGGGGGGGGGGGGGATGTATTTTTATTTGATATAAAATGTATACATGACATGGTAGTATTAAATCAGGTTGATTCTATGGTAGTATAACCCGCCCCCCCCCCCCCCTCCAGAAAAAAGAAATAAAATTGTGCAAAATGTCTAAGACTTTTTCACAGCAGTGTATATCTCCACAAGTCACTCCATTAATTATCAGTCTCGGAGCCTGTCGCTACTGGAGAGAAATATTGTTTTTGATAAGTCTCTACCTTTGGGAGACATATAATATGTCCCCACAAGGTGATTTCATGTTAAATCAGAAAGGGCGCTACAATATACTGTTGAATGTCACATTATGGGGACTGTCTCCCAAAGGTCTATGTCCACGTCAGCCAGTTAATATTTTCAGTGTTGGGTGGCATCTTGATATGACATTTAAATGGCTTTTCTTTAAGCATCCACGTGAGGGAAGCTTGTATGTTTTTTGTAAATCTGCAGACATTACCAGCCTCATCACACCTATAACTGCTTTGATCTTCTGAACTGATCGCAATGTTGAATTTATATTCTCTGCATTGTGGAAACTCCTCTAGAAAAATCTAACTACTGGTCACGTTGATCTGTGACCTAAGATGGCTGCCAAATTGCGGTCATGCGACGTTCGTTTCTGGAAAATAAAGACCAAACGCTTTGAGATATTGGCTTCATATTCTTCTATTTTTTATGTGTGCTTTATTTTGTTTCTTAATAAATAATTCAGTACTTTGCCAAGACATGAGTTGCATCACAGGCTGATAAGTTATAAAAGTAGTGATATTTGAATTGAACCCTTTTAGGACGAAGCGTTTTTTAGTGGGATGGTCCCCCAAGACTAAGGTTTTTTTTTTTTGGCTGTTCTTTATTCTCTTCCTATAAAAAAAATCACTTTTTTTTTTTTTACTGTGAGAATTCATTTCTTTTGATTTGCATTTTAAGTCCTTGTGATCTAAAATGCAATGTCAAGCACAGCATCCCATGTCAAGCACAGAATCCTTCATTTTTCCAATGCTTAATGATAAGGTAAGGTTTCTTATTTGTTCATTAGAAATTAAGAACCATTACCAATGATAGTTGACACATGCTTTGCGATATCTTCAAATTTGGTACACTACTGTATTATAACATTCTGTTGGACAAGGGTCATTATCTGTGTCATTATTATTATTTCTTAGCAGACGCCCTTATCCAGGGCGACTTACAGTCGTAAACAAAAATACATTTCAAGAATCACAGTACAAGTATTAATACAATTAAGAGCAAGATAAAATACAATTATTTCGGAACCTTTACTAACATCTCAGAATCCACAAGATAATAGTGCCTAATTTTTCTCCTCACTGTGAGACAGAGCTTGCACCACCACCTTGCGCTTGTTTGAAAAATATATACAGCTCTGGAAAAAATTAAGAGACCACTGCAAAATTATCAGTTTCTCTGGTTTTACTATTTATAGGTATGTGTTTGGGTAAAATGAACATTTTTGTTTTATTCTATAAACTACTGACAACATTTCTCCCAAATTCCAAATAAAAATATTGTCATTTAGAGCATTTATTTGCAGAAAATGACAACTGGTCAAAATAACAAAAAAGATGCAGTGTTGTCAGACCTCGAATAATGCAAAGAAAATAAGTTCATATTCATTTTTAAAACACCACAATACTAATGTTTTAACTTAGGAAGAGTTCAGAAATCAATATTTGGTGGAATAACCCTGATTTTCAAGCATAGCTTTCATGCGTCTTGGCATGCTCTCCACCAGTCTTTCACATTGATGTTGGGTGACTTTATGCCACTCCTGGCGCAAAAATTCAAGCAGCTCGGCTTTGTTTGATGGCTTGTGACCATCCATCTTCCTCTTGATCACATTCCAGAGGTTTTCAATGGGGTTCAGGTCTGGAGATTGGGCTGGCCATGACAGGGTCTTGATCTGGTGGTCCTCCATCCACACCTTGATTGACCTGGCTGTGTGGCATGGAGCATTGTCCTGCTGGAAAAACCAATCCTCAGAGTTGGGGAACATTGTCAGAGCAGAAGGAAGCAAGTTTTCTTCCAGGACAACCTTGTACTTGGCTTGCTTCATGCCAAAGCTACCCGATTCCAGCCTTGCTGAAGCACCCCCAGATCATCACCGATCCTCCACCACATTTCACAGTGGGTGCGAGACACTGTGGCTTGTAGGCCTCTCCAGGTCTCCGTCTAACCATTAGACGACCAGGTGTTGGGCAAAGCTGAAAATTGGACTCATCTGGGGGTGCTTCAGCAAGGCTGGAATCGGGCAGATTTGTCTTTGTGAAGGACGCA
Source organism: Acipenser ruthenus (assembly GCF_902713425.1). Lineage (NCBI taxonomy): Eukaryota > Metazoa > Chordata > Actinopteri > Acipenseriformes > Acipenseridae > Acipenser > Acipenser ruthenus. Next base: position 150,313 of record NW_026707964.1, read on the forward strand.
TGAATCAAGCCAAGTACAAGGTTGTCCTGGAAGAAAACTTGCTTCCTTCTGCTCTGACAATGTTCCCCAACTCTGAGGATTGGTTTTTCCAGCAGGACAATGCTCCATGCCACACAGCCAGGTCAATTAAGGGGACAGTGGAAAAGAAAATCCAAAAGGTGTTGTTAGCGGACGATTGTTACAGTACAGGGATGGTGGTGGTGAAAAACTGAAATTTCCGGTCAGTATGAAAGAGATACTGTTGTGCATATGCATTTATAAGGCATTTCGGGCACTTAAGATGCAATGCGACAAGCGAAACTGTGCAGTGATGCGTCAAAATGAATAGAACCTATACTTTTGATAAGTATCTTTCACACGACAAGCTACGCAGGAACGGTACCAGGGCAGCACTGGACTGACGAGAAATAAATAGGATTGAATCCGATTTTTTGCGATTTGACGCACGTCAACTAGGGCATTGAGCAATCGGAGAACAGCTTCAATGCACGTGGTCCAGCAGGGTGAAGCAGTTTCCAAAATGACGGAGGAAAAATACTTGTCGTTGAAAAACTACCCAGAGCTTTATGACAAAGGCCATCACAATTATAAAGATACAGATTTGAAAGGGAATATATGGGAGTCCATTTCGAAAGAACTGGATAAGCCTGGTATGTGTGATTTATTGCCATATGTGTTGAAATACCATCAGAGAAGACACTCATAATTTCCACATCATGTTGATAAGTAGTACCAGTCTTGATCATAGTTCTGTCAATAGCAATTTTGAACAGTTGTATAGATCTGGCAATTTTCAAACCTATCGCTGCTGGTTTGTGTGGTCATGTCGCTGCGAAAGGTCTCGTCGGGAGTCGTTGCCAATTAAAAAATCACTTTGTGTCTGGTGTGTGGAGACCTTTACTCATCCACTTTTTAATATGTCTTATGTAGACATTGATTTAATTTATATGTCAATTATAAAACCATGGCAGCCACTAAGCCAAGTCAGTTTTCCCCATTTACTATTTTTTTTTTATTTTTTTATTTAACAATAAAACAAACTGGTGATTTTATTGTTTTAAATGAATCCCAACTTTGGTGTTTGTGAAATAGACACAGATTCCAGGTGCAGGGAAAATGGTAGAAATAATATAATATCCCCTGTCAGATTTTGTTTTAAAACAACCCCCAATACATGTACTTGAACCAAATTTATTTTTCATACATTTATATATAAAAAATATTAACTTCATAAATTAATTTAATGTATAGAGTTATATGATGAAAATGCAGATTAAAGTATTGTTTTTTCTATATGGTCTCATTGTTCCGGGGATTGCTAAGCATACTAATGAAATCAAGTTATATAGCCCACTATTGTGTGCAAGTGGATCTTTCAAACTGGAGGACACAGAGATTGCTACATCAATCAATCTTGCTACAGTCCGCCACTGATGAAGTAACTTCATAATTGTATTTGTTATCTTGTGCAGGATGAAAGTATACAAGATGGGCCAAAGTAGATGAAGACCAAGTGCTTATCTATTTCAAGCCTTACAAGGTGAAAGCAGAAAACAAATGCCAGGTGAGATTGTAATGATTGTAATGGTGCCATACATATATTGAATATTTAGTTTTCTTCTACATTCTGTCTGAGTCCGTTCAAAGTAAACACTCCCCGCCCCCAATAGCATAATCCTTTGGCATTTTACTATATTTTTAGTTTCTTTATTGGGGGTGGGGTGTTTGGGTATCCATATGAATTTTCCTGACAATTGGATAAGTTTGACGTAGGTGTGACATAGGGTCAGATGTAGAGGTGGGATGCTAAGAAATTCTCATGGTATGATAACTATCAGAAAAAATACCACGATTATCATATAATTATATTGCAGTGTAATTTTTTATATAAAATATTCAACTGGTTTTCAAATATGCAGATTAACACAAATCCACACACCTGTACTTTATTGGGTACCAGTATCTTTGCCTTCAGTCAGATTTATCAAGGTATTTGCATCAAAATGGGATTTACATCCTTTTTTTGTGAAGAAAACAATGTGTTAATATTGCTAGTAACAAACAATAATTTAGGCATACAGTACTTTTGAGTCTTTTAAAAGCCCTTTCACAAATGGTCGTTTGGTGCATGCTGAAGTACGGTTCAGTTCATTTGCAGGCATAAATGAAACATCCAAAACAAACTGATTCACCCCAGAATTTGCACCAAACCAATCGGCCTGAGACTACTTGTAAATACACAGATATACTGTATATGGTGCAAACTGTATTTGTGTAAAGACCATCATAAATATGCCCTGTTTCTTACATGCGGCTACTTTTTTATGTAAAGCAAACACCTTTGTATAATGGAACAGTCCAGGGATTATGGCTAGTCTGTAAATGTTATTGTGTTTTTGTTTGTTGTTTTTTTTTTTTTTTTTTATATAAAATGTTAATTATTGTATCATTTAACAACTGGAATAATGGCTGGTTCAGTGTGTACTACCAGGGAATAATACCATAGAGAGGTTTTGGGGAGAGAGTTTTGGGGACAGGAACCATTCAGATGGTATTACCCCTGGTAATACACACTAAACCAGCTATTGTTTATTGTAATATATGGATTTGAGTCTGAACAATATGTGTCTTCCCTTTCGGGTCTGCGTGGTGGATAGACTGAAATGCCAGCTCTGCACAAGCCACACTTTGAGCTCAAGCTGATGTGTTGAAGTGATAATACCATCGTTCAGAGCCCAGCGAAAATATTACCATTTGGGTATTACAAGATTTTTTTTCTATGACGCACAGTAGTATTCTTTAGGTCTATCCATGTATTTCAATAGATTAACCTATATTAATATAAAAACATAAGAACATAAGAAAGTTTACAAACGAGAGGAGGCCATTCAGCCCATCTTGCTCGTTTGATTGTTAGTAGCTTATTGATCACAAAATCTCATCAAGCAGCTTCTTAAAGGATCCCAGGGTGTCAGCTTCAACAACATTACTGGGGAGTTGGTTCCAGACCCTCACAATTCTCTGTGTAAAAAAGTGCCTCCTATTTTCTGTTCTGAATGCCCCTTTATCTAATCTCCATGTGTGACCCCTGGTCCTTGTTTCTTTTTTCAGGTCAAAAAAGTCCCCTGGGTCGACATTGTCTATATCTTTTAGGATTTTGAATGTTTGAATCAGATCGCCGCGTAGTCTTCTTTGTTCAAGACTGAATAGATTCAATTCTTTTAGCCTGTCTGCATTCGACATGCCTTTTAAACCCAGGATAATTCTGGTTGCTATTCTTTGTACTCTTTCTAGAGCAGCAATATCCTTTTTGTAACGAGGTGACCAGAACTGAACACAATATTCTAGGTGAGGTCTTACTAATGCATTGTAAAGTTTTAACATTACTACCCTTGATTTAAATTCAACACTTCTCACAATATATCCGAGCATCTTGTTGGCCTTTTTTATAGCTTTCTGAGTCAACATAAACTCCTAGGTCTTTTTCATAGTTCCCTTCTTCAATTTCAGTATCTCCCATATGATATTTATAATGCACATTTTTATTGCCTGCATGCAAAACTTTACACTTTTCTCTATTAAATGTCATTTGCCATGTGTCTGCCCAGTTCTGAATGCTGTCTAGATCATTTTGAATGACCTTTGCTGCTGCAACATTGTTTGCCACTCCTCCTATTTTTGTGTTGTCTGCAAATTTAACACGTTTGCTTACTATACCAGAATCTAAATCATTAATGTAGATTAGGAATAGCAGAGGGCCTAATACTGATCCCTGTGGTACACCACTGGTTACCTCACTCCATTTTGTATTATAGGTAAAAAAGAGATGGAGGATTTTTTGTTCCAGCACTCAAATATAAGGCATGATTGGACAACTGTCAAAGTGAAGATATTCAACGAGAAGAGCAAGATACAAAAGCTTTCACAGAGACGTCTGGCCAACCTCCAGGAGTGACACTGGGAATAATTACTCTCATTATTTCATGATGTTTGTAATTAAACCTTATAACTGTAATTGTAATCGTGACTGCAATGGTGCTAAAATACAATAATGTGGATGGATATTGAATTGAGTCTACTAAAGGCTGTCATTCATACCTGAATTCATTGTATGAGGGACGTTCTAAATGTTTTTAAAACACATACACTAATGGGAACCACTAATTTTCAGCTTAGCCACCGCCTTTAAGAATGCACTTTTCATATAGTTTTTTTTCTGTGAAGTGAACTACTGGCCACGATTGCCTCAGGTGGATACACTAAGAACTTAAGCCTTTATATACCTGAAATATGTCATTAGCATTTCTGATTGGATTACCTTAACCCTTTGCGGTCCTATGTCGGACCTGGTCTGACATCGCAATTTTCCCTTTCCGGTCCAATGTCGGACCCTGTCCGACATCATCAAAAAGACACAAAAAACAGGTCTCTAGTCTTTTTTCTCCGGAAAAAGCCGAGAAAACTATTCAATGGCCGAGTGAGACCGATAGGAGCCGAGAGAAGCCGGAAAAAAAAAAAATAGTGGGTGTATCTCATGAATACTGATAGACCCGACACTACATAGATAACACGGACATACACAAACAAGATAGCTGCTTCCGCATCCAGCGCTCAGAGAATATCACAGACATTTGCAGAGCTTTTTGAGATGTTATAGTAATAAAATAATGACTTGGATCGCATTACTGAGGTGTTTGCTGGAGATGCAGTACTGAGTGTCCTGTTGTTTTGAAGTGTCTTTTAAACCTGTTTTACTGTGAAAAAAAATACTTTTAAACAGCGCGTCTAAAATAAACTGCGTGTGTGAAAATAAATTGGACCTGACACGCACTTAATAAATGAACTGCAAAGGGTTAATATTTCACACAGCTACTATATTTCCAGTAACAAACATTAACTGATTTGGAGACTCCTGGTGACATGAAGTTGTAAATGCACACCATTTATTTATATATCATTTTTCATTTTCGTTTTACATTTTAATTAACATAAGTAAGATAAGTTAAATGTTTTAAACTCACCGATATCACCAAGATGTGGCTGGATCGGTCTAAGAAAACAGTTTGGTATGGTGGGCAATCGTTTTCTCGTTTCTTTTCTTTCCTGTTGGTTTGTCCTCTGCAGAGTGGGTGTCCCTCTTTAATCCTTTAAACTCTGCATATTTCTCAGCTTGGAAAGTGTCAATGTTGGGGCCGTTAATTGAAACAAACAGCATGCTGTTCAGTGTGCTTACATGCATTCGGCTTCTCTGGTCGGTCAGAATAAGGTTCATCACACTAAAGCCACGTTCACATTCAGCAGTGGACCACAGGAATTACACCTACTGTGGTTACCAGTTTGTTCAGGTTATCCCCCATGCGCTGAGTATCTTTGTGCTCTCTGAATTCCTTTATAGTTAGAGGTCGTGAAACGTTGAATTTTAAAGTTTTGCACAGATTCATAACTTTATCGTCCCCAAACAAAATTCTTGCATCCTCTTCTACAGGCCATGATGTGGGGTTGAGTACGGCTGCCTCCTCCAGGACCCCTTTATCATCAAATCTTCTTTCGATGTTGTCAAATAAAGCTTGTATGAACTGCGTGCGGAAACCTCTGTATTTCATTTGTTGAGCGTCAGATGGCTGTGTGATTGGAACCCCTTTAAATGCACCGGCTCTTGAGAACTCGTTGTTCATTGTGCTGGTATTTATTCAATCTCTGTCCTTCATAGCACGTAGAGCTTTTAATGCAACATCAATCTCCGGCTTGACAGTGATGACAGTGGAATTCCTATTTTGAAGAAACAGGGATAGCGCTTTTAGCGTCTCGAGTGCATCTTTCATTGTTGCTACTTCCATTACAAACAGCCAGTTTGTCATCTTCCCCAGTAGACCACCACATTCTGCTTTGTCCTGTGAAGAACGTGAGATGTCTGTTGAACCATTTCTAAAAAATGTAACAAGGGCAGGGTAACTTTCCCATAAAGCAGTCACCGATGTGCAGGAAGATGACGGCCAACGGACGTCAGAAACTCGACCAACCTTGTGTATATGTACACAGAGCTCAGCAGCCACAGCTTCAAGTTGCCTCTGGTTCTTGGGACTTAGTGAAAAAAATGAATACAGTGAATCGATTAATAGCTGAAAATGACTTGCTTCCTTTACTGTTCGAACAGCGTCATGAACAGCAAGCTCCAGTTTGTGGTTCATGCAGTGAATCTCGATTAGATTGTTGTTGATCTGTTCTCGCAGAATTGATGCTGCCCCTTTGTATTTCCCCAGCATCGATGCTGCTCCATCAGTTGCAAAACCCAGCAGACGCTCTCGAAGTATGTCTGCAGTGATGCCATACTGATTGAGGCTGGAAAGCAACTCATCTGCAATGCCAGCACCTGTCCCCGACTTTAGCGGCACAATGTTAAAAAAATAGTTGCCTAAAATAATATAATTGTATGTAAAAATAATGTGATATGTTGTAACAATTGTAAGTTGCCCTGGATAAGGGTGTCTGCTAAGAAATAAATAATAATAATAATAATCAATTACATACTTTGCAAGTTGTGCAGCCATTTTGTCTGCTACAAACGAGAGCATATTACAACCTGCATGGTCGGAATGCAGCATGTTCCCAGTATCCAATCCATTAAGCTGCTGTAGCTGCAAAATGTTTGGATGCATCTTAAACGTTTTCTTTACAAATCATGTAGGCTGTTATCATTATGCTCGTCGTTTTTTCCGATCACTGCAGTGCTGTTTTCAGCAGCTTTCTCTATGGCCTGCTTTTGTCTGGCTTGCGCTATGTGTTCACATTTCATATGAGACTTGCATTTACCGTGTTCACTTATTTTGTCATTTAGTTTTTTGGCTGATGTTGCAGTTGTGCCATTCATAAAGGCCTGGTCAATTCCAGGTCGTCCTTTTATATGGGTTCCCAGATCACGAATTGCTGAACAAACCGAGCAAATGACTGAACCGCTGGGATTAGCCTTTAGCCAAGCGCGATTAGCCTTCCATTTTTTGAAGCGAGCCTGCCCTACACAGCCGCCGATATTAATTGCCTGCTCTTCTGAGGCCCCTATGCTCTCCTGTGTGTCAGTACACATAGGGTACATACCTGCATCGTCACCTTTGATAGCTTTATTTCTGCCGCTGCAGAAATAAAGCTGTCTAGAGGATGAGATGTTCAATTTGAGCCCAGTTTTGGCTGTTTTGGTGATTTTTTGTATTTTTCATTCATTAGTAGTAAACTGGCAGTTATAGAAAAATAGCTGAATATGTCAATGGTTTCCTCCCAGTTTCTCAATATCTCCACATTTCTTAGCCACATAGTCAGGTTTAATGTAAACTAGAAGTTGTGATCTTCAATTTAAACCCACTTTTGCCTGTTTGGGGGATTTCTTTCATTATTAGTAAACTGGCAGTTATATACCATTCTGTTCAATACAGTTGATTTGACTGCACAGCAAAAACCAGCTAGCTTTGAGGCTGCATACCTCCATAAATAGGAAAGTTCCACACATATTGCAAAAATGCTCTAGTCCACAGTGATCAGACCTACAATTTGAGACCATTTGGTGATAAAATGCAGCTTTGTGTCAATTTTAAACCACCCCAGACGTTTCTGTGCAATACTGTTTGTCATTTGTTCAAAGGCGTACAAATAAACACCTGTATTTGTTGACAGAGATGCTGTGTCAGTGTATAAACACCTGTATTTGTTGACAGAGATGCTGTGTCAGTGTATAAACACCTGTATTTGTTGACAGAGATGCTGTGTCAGTGTATAAACACCTGTATTTGTTGACAGAGATGCTGTGTCAGTGTATAAACACCTGTATTTGTTGACAGAGATGCTGTGTCAGTGTATAAAGGCCTGATCTCATTTACACAGGGGCTGTGTCAGTGTATAAACACCTGTACTTGTTGACAGAGACCGACTTTATACCTTAGAAGAAGGTAAAGCTTTTTTTGTAGCTCTGGTCATTTACTTCGATTCTGGCTGTGGTCATATAACTCAATTCTGACTCTGTTCATGTAGCAGTATTCTGACTCTTGTCATGTAACTCAATTCTGACTATGGTCATGTAGCACTATTCTGACTCTGGTCATATTCCAGTATTGTCACACTAAGTTCCAACATTGGCTAGTTCAGGGATCCCGGCTATTGTGTACTGCCCCAGTATAAATATGTTTAATCTACATACAAAGCTGTTTAATCTACCCTGCCCTCTGCTCCCTTTGAACTGTCCCCTGCTCCCTTTGTCTGTACCCTGCTCCTCTGCGTAAAAATGTCATTTTAAATACAACAAAGATCCGCACAGCAAGGGTATGGAGCGCATAACTTGGCACAGCAAGGCAGCTCCTAGCTGGGCAGATGCTGCAGCTCTGCCTCTCATGCAACTGCTACATTTCATAAAAATAGGAATGTGTCAAGCAAGGAGAATAGCCAATTCGTTAGGAACAGGCATTTGGAAGACAGTACATGTTTCAAATGATTGAAAACTGGGAAACTCTTTGAGAAAAAAATCTTAAAATCCTTTATTGAAAAATAAATAATATCCACATTTGTTTTAAAGAAATAATGTTCCGATAGTCGTTTGAAATGTGCTGCAAGTTTAAAATCATCTGGAAATTAAACACTGATGCCTTTTTTAATTGTATTTTTTCTGAAAAAAAGTTGAAAGGCTGGGAGGATCTTCTGTGGAGAAGATCTTCCCGGCCTTTCAACATTTACTTTTCAAAACGAACATTTGTCATTCAAAAGAATGTGGAGAAGATCTTCCCTCCCTTTCAACATTAATTCTCAAACTGAATGCAGTAGGGATTCAAGGAAATGCATGCACATTGATTAGGGAGTGGTTAACATGTAGAAAACAGAAAGTACTAAATAGAGGAGAAACCTCAAAATGTAGTGAGGTAGCCAGGGGTGTACCTCAGGGATCACTATTAGGTCCTCTGCTATTCCTAATCTACATTCATGATTTAGATTCTGGTATAGTAAGCAAGCTTGTTAAATTTGCAGACGACACAAAAATAGGAGTGGCGGCAAACACTGTTGTAGCAGCAAAGGTCATTTAAAATGATCTAGACAGCATTCAGAACTTGGCAGACACGTGGCAAATTACATTTTAATAGAGAGAAGTGTAACGTATTGCACACAGGCAATACAAATGGGCATTATAAATATCATATGGGAGATACTGAAATTGAAGAAGGGATCTATGAAAAAGACCTAGGAGTTTATGTTGACTCAGAAATGTCTTCATCGAGACAATGTGAGGAAGCAATAAAAAAGGCCAACAAGATGCTCGGATATATTGTGAGGTGTGTTGATTTTAAATCAAGGGAAGTAATGTTAAAACTTTACAATGCATTAGTACGACCTCACCTAGAATACTGTGTTCAGTTCTGGTCACCTTGTTACAAAAAGGATATTGCTGCTCTAGAAAGAGTGCAAAGAAGATGGTTAATCTTCCCTCTGACATTCTCCATTGACAAATTGAGGGATGCGCACCAGGCCGCACACCCGCCGCTCCGGATTCGGGGATCTGAACCCGACTCTCTTTGGATCGGCCGGGGGGCGACGGAGGCAATCACCCCTCCCTTTCAGAACGGCATTCGCCTATCTCTTAGGACCGACTGACCCATGTTCAATCATTTTCTGTTTTGTATTTGTAATTAATTTAGAACAATTTGTAGATTTTATTTTT
>NW_026707964.1:170000-189268 GCF_902713425.1 Acipenser ruthenus
GTCTGACGCCACCCACTCTGGCCGTCTTTGTGACACGTGGTGTCATCGTGGGATAGCCGCGCCTCCAAGCGTCAGACCAGGAGGGGTCTGGAAAAAAAAAAAAAAAAAAAAAAAAGGTCAATGGCAGAAGACGCCATCAAACTGCGGGGCTGGTTCCTAGAAAATGCTGGGCTGGAGGCCCAGTCTCTGCCCATAATCGTCCGGGCCCTGTGGATGATGGACAGTGAGAGATGGGAGGCCTATCAGGAGGAACACACCCCAAACACCTTGGAGGAAGGTGTGGAGTTTCTCCTCAGCTACCTGGAGGCAACGATAAAAGGAACAGCAGCCCAGGTAGCAGGCCCACCAGCAGAGGGTGAATGCCTGCTGTCCCCATCTCCACCAGCAGAGGGTGAGTACCTGCTGTCCCCATCTCCACCAGCAGAGGGTGAATGCCTGCTGGTTTTGCCTCCACAGCCCAAATGGGAGGAGCCTGAGCGTCCACAGCCCAAATGGGAGGAGCCTGAGCGTCCACAGCCCAAGCGGGAGGAGCCTGAGCGTCCACAGCCCAAGCGGGAGGAGCCCGAACGTCCTACGCCTGAGTGGGAGGAGCCCGAACGTCCTACGCCTGAGTGGGAGGAGCCCGAACGTCCTACGCCTGAGTGGGAGGAGCCCGAACGTCCTACGCCTGAGTGGGGGGAGCCCGAACGTCCACAGCCCAAGAGGGGGGAGTCGGTGCGTCCACAGCCCAAAAGGGAGGAGTCGGTGCGTCCACAGCCCAAAAGGGAGGAGTCGGTGCGTCCACAGCCCAAAGGGAGGCAAGTCGGGGTTTCCACAGCCCTGGGACCCAAGCCACCAGCAGAGGGAAAATGCCTGCTGGTTCAGCCCCAAGAGCCGGAAGGGGAGGGGTTACAGGCTCAACCCCCTGAAAATTTTTGGGGGGGAGAAGGGCAGGATGCTGGTGTCCCCCAGCAGCCTCTCGCTATGCTGCTGAAGGCAGCACGGCGCGCACATGCCCAGCCGCCACAGCAGAGGGAGCCAGCACCGCCAGGAGCAGAGGAGCTGGAGCTGCCTCTGCCTCCGCCACCACCACCGCAAGGAGCAGAGGAGCAGGAGCTGCCTCTGCCTCCGCCACCACCACCGCAAGGAGCAGAGGAGCAGGAGCTGCCTCTGCCTCCGCCACCACCACCGCAAGGAGCAGAGGAGCAGGAGCTGCCGCTGCCTCCGCCACCACCACCGCAAGGAGCAGAGGAGCAGGAGCTGCCTCTGCCTCCGCCACCACCACCGCAAGGAGCAGAGGAGCAGGAGCTGCCTCTGCCTCCGCCACCACCACCGCAAGGAGCAGAGGAGCAGGAGCTGCCTCTGCCTCCGCCACCACCACCGCAAGGAGCAGAGGAGCAGGAGCTGCCTCTGCCTCCGCCACCACCACCGCCAGGAGCAGAGGAGCTGGAGCTGCCTCTGCCTCCACCACCGCCAGGAGCAGAGGAGCTGGAGCTGCCTCTGCCTCCACCACCGCCAGGAGCAGAGGAGCTGGAGCTGCCTCTGCCTCCGCCACCGCCTGGAGCAGAGGAGCTGGAGCTGCCTCTGCTGCCCGTACCTCCGCAGGGAGTACGGTGGCCGGAGCCCCAGAAAGGGGAGCTGCCGGCCACGAAGAAGGGGGATGAGGTCTGGAGACCACTTTCCCCAGCAGCAGTTTCGCTGCAGGAGTTCTTGTGGCCGGAGCCCCACAGGAGGGAGCTGCCGGCTATGAAGAAGGGGGAGGTCGGGGGACCACCTGCCCCCGCAGCTTTTTCGCTGCAGGACGGGACCAGCATGCTGTCAGCCGTGCCACTACCGGCAGGGGAGCTGACAGCATGTCCAGCCATGGGCCCACTAAAGCCTCCCTTCCCAGCCCGAGACTTTGGCCGGGACTGCTGGGTATTTAAGGGGGGAGGTGGCCGTTGAGGCCATGTGTGCTGCGCACAAGGGGGGGTATATGTGGCAAAGTGCCCCGCCCCTGTGTGCATTTGTGTGTTCTGTGTTGTGTATATGCGTGCGTATGTTAATGTTGGTGTATAGTCATTGGTACACGGGATATAAACGGGTCTGTGTTTCACGTGTATTTAAAAAGTGTATATTTGTATTTAGGCACGGGATTGCACATCACGCACGTGCATTTAAAATATAATATGTGAACACGGGGTTTCACGTAATTAATTCACGTGCTGGGATTCAAGTGAATAATTAATTAGTAATTGAATCCCAGCACAACAGTATATATAGATGCACATTTTCACTCAGTGGTGGTTGGGTGTTCGGAAGAGGAGAACGGGTGAGAGAGAGAGGAGAGTTAAAATAAGTAAAAACGTAAAGATAAGTTTGTTTGTACTCACCGTGTCTGTCTGTCTCTCCGTGCACCGTTTGTTTAGTGTTAGTCCGTTTTGTTTGTCTGTTTATTTTGGCGCAAGTGCCGTGTCCCGTGTTTTTGTCTGTTCAAACCTTTTATTTTCTGTTTATTAAATGCTGAGCGCGACCACGCGCCCAGCTTATACCAAACCACATCTCTCTGTGTTTTGAATTCCTGTCTGGTCTGACGCCACCCACTCTGGCCGTCTTTGTGACAGGGACCCACACTGCCTACTCAAGCCCAAAACAGAGCCTCCAGCCCGGCCTGATCTGGCGCCAGGCGCGGGAGGGCAGCATACTTCCATCAGCATGGAAGTCCAGGACTGTAAGGGGACCCACCGCCTCCCCAAGCCGAAAACAGAGCCTCCAGCCCGACCTGATCTGGCGCCAGGCACGGGAGGGCAACAGACAGACTTCCAGGGAAGTGGAAGCTGCCAGGGGTGAATGGGAACTCTGCCCGGGGTGCAGAGCCTCCCACATGGCTTGACTTATTATTTTTACTTAAATATTTTTTTGATCAAAAGACCATGCCCTTAGTAATATGCACTTACCCCCCCAGTGTATCTGTTATCTAATAGCATTATGAGAGCAAGTCACTACTTCATGCCGACCTCCTGGAACTGCCGCTCGGCCACCCAGACCCACTTTGTCCACTAAGGTTTTTTGTGGCTATGGTAATGTATTATTATTATGTGTTTATTTAGCAGACACCTTTATCCAAGGCGACTTACAGAGACTAGGGTGTGTGAACTTTGCATCAGCTGCAGAGTCACTTACAATTACATCTCACCCGAAAGACGGAGCACAAGGAGGTTAAGTGACTTGCTCAGGGTCACACAGTGAGTCAGTGGCTAAGGTGGGATTTGAACCGGGGACCTCCTGGTTACAAGCCCTTTTCTTTAACCACTGGACCACACAGCCTCCAATGTAGCACTATTCTGACTCTAGTCAATTCTATTCTAACTATGGTCATTTAGCTCAATGGTGACTCTGGTCATGTAGCTCAATGGTGACTCTGGTCATGTAGCTCAATGGTGACTCTGGTCATGTAGCTCAATTTTGACTATGGTCAGGGCGGCAGTGTGGAGTAGTGGTTAGGTCTCGGGACTCTTGACTAGAAGGTCGTGGGTTCAATCCCAGGTGGGGGACATTGCTGCTGTACCCTTGAGCAAGGTACTTTACCTAGATTGCTCCAGTAAAAATCCAACTGTATAAATGGGTAATTGTATGTAGAAAAATAATATAATTGTATGTAAAAATAATGTGATATCTTGTAACAATTGTAAGTCGTCCTGGATAAGGGTGTCTGCTAAGAAATACAGTGGCTCTCAAAAGTATTCACCCCCCTTGGACTTTTCCACATTTCATTGTGTTACAACATGGAATCAAAATGGATTTAATTGGGAGTTTTTGCCACTGATCAACACAAGAAAAGTCCATAATGTCAAAGTGAAAAATAAAATCTACAACTTGTTCTAAATTAATTACAAATATAAAACAGAAAATAATTGATTGCATAAGTATTCACCCCCTTTGCTATGACACACCTAAATAAGCTCTGGTGCAACCAATTGTCTTTAGAAGTCACATAATTAGTTGAATGGAGTCCACCTGTGTGCAATTAAGGTGTTTCACATGATTTCAGGTTAAATACACCTGTCTCTGGGAGGTCCCACAGTTGGTTAGTACATTTCCTAACAAAAACTACATCATGAAGATGAAGGAACATTCAAAGCAAATCCGGAATAAGGTTCTTCAAAATCACCAATCAGGGGTAGGATATAAGAACATTTCCAAGGCATTGAATATCCTCTCAGAGCACAGTAAAGTCCATTATTAAGAAATGGAGAGAATATGGCACAACTGTGAATCTGTCTAGAACAGGCCGTCCTCAAAAACGGAGTATCCGGGCGTATAGGGCACTAGTCAGGGAGGCCACCAAGAGGCCTATGGCAACTCTAAAGGAGTTACAGTGTTCCACGGCTGAGCTGGGAGACACTGTGCATATGGCAACAATAGCCCGGGTGCTTCACAAAACTGGCCTTTATGGGAGAGTGGCAAAAAGAAAGCCATTGTTGAAAAAAACTCGCATCAAATCTCGGCTAGAGTTTCCCAGAAGGCATGTGGGAGACTCTGAGACCAAGTGGAAGAAGATTCTATGGTCTGATGAGACCAAAATAGAGCTTTTTGGCCTCAACGCTAAGCGCTATGTTTGCCACTGATCAACACAAGAAAAGTCCATAATGTCAAAGTGAAAAATAAAATCTACAAATTGTTCTAAATTAATTACAAATATAAAACAGAAAATAATTGATTGCATAAGTATTCACCCCCTTTGCTATGACACACCTAAATAAGCTCTGGTGCAACCAATTGTCTTTAGAAGTCACATAATTAGTTGAATGGAGTCCACCTGTGTGCAATTAAGGTGTTTCACATGATTTCAGGTTAAATACACCTGTCTCTGGGAGGTCCCACAGTTGGTTAGTACATTTCCTAACAAAAACTACATGATGAAGATGAAGGAACATTCAAAGCAAATCCGGAATAAGGTTCTTCAAAAGCACCAATCAGGGGTAGGATATAAGAACATTTCCAAGGCATTGAATATCCTCTCAGAGCACAGTAAAGTCCATTATTAAGAAATGGAGAGAATATGGCACAACTGTGAATCTGTCTAGAACAGGCCGTCCTCAAAAACGGAGTATCCGGGCATATAGGGCACTAGTCAGGGAGGCCACCAAGAGGCCTATGGCAACTCTAAAGGAGTTACAGTGTTCCACGGCTGAGCTGGGAGACACTGTGCATATGGCAACAATAGCCCGGGTGCTTCACAAAACTGGCCTTTATGGGAGAGTGGCAAAAAGAAAAAAACTCGCATCAAATCTCGGCTAGAGATTCCCAGAAGGCATGTGGGAGACTCTGAGACCAAGTGGAAGAAGATTCTATGGTCTGATGAGACCAAAATAGAGCTTTTTGGCCTCAACGCTAAGCGCTATGTTTGCCACTGATCAACACAAGAAAAGTCCATAATGTCAAAGTGAAAAATAAAATCTACAAATTGTTCTAAATTAATTACAAATATAAAACAGAAAATAATTGATTGCATAAGTAATCACCCCCTTTGCTATGACACACCTAAATAAGCTCTGGTGCAACCAGTTGTCTTTAGAAGTCACATAATTAGTCGAATGGAGTCCACCTGTGTGCAATTAAGGTGTTTCACATGATTTCAGGTTAAATACACCTGTCTCTGGGAGGTCCCACAGTTGGTTAGTACATTTCCTAACAAAAACTACATCATGAAGATGAAGGAACATTCAAAGCAAATCCGGAATAAGGTTCTTCAAAAGCACCAATCAGGGGTAGGATATAAGAACATTTCCAAGGCATTGAATATCCTCTCAGAGCACAGTAAAGTCCATTATTAAGAAATGGAGAGAATATGGCACAACTGTGAATCTGTCTAGAACAGGCCGTCCTCAAAAACGGAGTATCTGGGCGTATAGGGCACTAGTCAGGGAGGCCACCAAGAGGCCTATGGCAACTCTAAAGGAGTTACAGTGTTCCACGGCTGAGCTGGGAGACACTGTGCATATGGCAACAATAGCCCGGGTGCTTCACAAAACTGGCCTTTATGGGAGAGTGGCAAAAAGAAAGCCATTGTTGAAAAAAACTCGCATCAAATCTCGGCTAGAGTTTCCCAGAAGGCATGTGGGAGACTCTGAGACCAAGTGGAAGAAGATTCTATGGTCTGATGAGACCAAAATAGAGCTTTTTGGCCTCAACGCTAAGCGCTATGTTTGCCACTGATCAACACAAGAAAAGTCCATAATGTCAAAGTGAAAAATAAAATCTACAAATTGTTCTAAATTAATTACAAATATAAAACAGAAAATAATTGATTGCATAAGTATTCACCCCCTTTGCTATGACACACCTAAATAAGCTCTGGTGCAACCAATTGTCTTTAGAAGTCACATAATTAGTTGAATGGAGTCCACCTGTGTGCAATTAAGGTGTTTCACATGATTTCAGGTTAAATACACCTGTCTCTGGGAGGTCCCACAGTTGGTTAGTACATTTCCTAACAAAAACTACATGATGAAGATGAAGGAACATTCAAAGCAAATCCGGAATAAGGTTCTTCAAAAGCACCAATCAGGGGTAGGATATAAGAACATTTCCAAGGCATTGAATATCCTCTCAGAGCACAGTAAAGTCCATTATTAAGAAATGGAGAGAATATGGCACAACTGTGAATCTGTCTAGAACAGGCCGTCCTCAAAAACGGAGTATCCGGGCATATAGGGCACTAGTCAGGGAGGCCACCAAGAGGCCTATGGCAACTCTAAAGGAGTTACAGTGTTCCACGGCTGAGCTGGGAGACACTGTGCATATGGCAACAATAGCCCGGGTGCTTCACAAAACTGGCCTTTATGGGAGAGTGGCAAAAAGAAAAAAACTCGCATCAAATCTCGGCTAGAGATTCCCAGAAGGCATGTGGGAGACTCTGAGACCAAGTGGAAGAAGATTCTATGGTCTGATGAGACCAAAATAGAGCTTTTTGGCCTCAACGCTAAGCGCTATGTTTGCCACTGATCAACACAAGAAAAGTCCATAATGTCAAAGTGAAAAATAAAATCTACAAATTGTTCTAAATTAATTACAAATATAAAACAGAAAATAATTGATTGCATAAGTAATCACCCCCTTTGCTATGACACACCTAAATAAGCTCTGGTGCAACCAGTTGTCTTTAGAAGTCACATAATTAGTCGAATGGAGTCCACCTGTGTGCAATTAAGGTGTTTCACATGATTTCAGGTTAAATACACCTGTCTCTGGGAGGTCCCACAGTTGGTTAGTACATTTCCTAACAAAAACTACATCATGAAGATGAAGGAACATTCAAAGCAAATCCGGAATAAGGTTCTTCAAAAGCACCAATCAGGGGTAGGATATAAGAACATTTCCAAGGCATTGAATATCCTCTCAGAGCACAGTAAAGTCCATTATTAAGAAATGGAGAGAATATGGCACAACTGTGAATCTGTCTAGAACAGGCCGTCCTCAAAAACGGAGTATCCGGGCGTATAGGGCACTAGTCAGGGAGGCCACCAAGAGGCCTATGGCAACTCTGAAGGAGTTACAGTGTTCCACGGCTGAGCTGGGAGACACTGTGCATATGGCAATAATAGCCCGGGTGCTTCACAAAACTGGCCTTTATGGGAGAGTGGCAAAAAGAAAGCCATTGTTGAAAAAAACTCGCATCAAATCTCGGCTAGAGTTTCCCAGAAGGCATGTGGGAGACTCTGAGACCAAGTGGAAGAAGATTCTATGGTCTGATGAGACCAAAATAGAGCTTTTTGGCCTCAACGCTAAGCGCTATGTTTGCCACTGATCAACACAAGAAAAGTCCATAATGTCAAAGTGAAAAATAAAATCTACAAATTGTTCTAAATTAATTACAAATATAAAACAGAAAATAATTGATTGCATAAGTATTCACCCCCTTTGCTATGACACACCTAAATAAGCTCTGGTGCAACCAATTGTCTTTAGAAGTCACATAATTAGTTGAATGGAGTCCACCTGTGTGCAATTAAGGTGTTTCACATGATTTCAGGTTAAATACACCTGTCTCTGGGAGGTCCCACAGTTGGTTAGTACATTTCCTAACAAAAACTACATCATGAAGATGAAGGAACATTCAAAGCAAATCCGGAATAAGGTTCTTCAAAAGCACCAATCAGGGGTAGGATATAAGAACATTTCCAAGGCATTGAATATCCTCTCAGAGCACAGTAAAGTCCATTATTAAGAAATGGAGAGAATATGGCACAACTGTGAATCTGTCTAGAACAGGCCGTCCTCAAAAACTGAGTATCCGGGCGTATAGGGCACTAGTCAGGGAGGCCACCAAGAGGCCTATGGCAACTCTAAAGGAGTTACAGTGTTCCACGGCTGAGCTGGGAGACACTGTGCATATGGCAACAATAGCCCGGGTGCTTCACAAAACTGGCCTTTATGGGAGAGTGGCAAAAAGAAAGCCATTGTTGAAAAAAACTCGCATCAAATCTCGGCTAGAGTTTCCCAGAAGGCAGGTGGGAGACTCTGAGACCAAGTGGAAGAAGATTCTATGGTCTGATGAGACCAAAATAGAGCTTTTTGTCCTCAACGCTAAGCGCTATGTTTGCCACTGATCAACACAAGAAAAGTCCATAATGTCAAAGTGAAAAATAAAATCTACAAATTGTTCTAAATTAATTACAAATATAAAACAGAAAATAATTGATTGCATAAGTATTCACCCCCTTTGCTATGACACACCTAAATAAGCTCTGGTGCAACCAATTGTCTTTAGAAGTCACATAATTAGTTGAATGGAGTCCACCTGTGTGCAATTGAGGTGTTTCACATGATTTCAGGTTAAATAGACCTGTCTCTGGGAGGTCCCACAGTTGGTTAGTACATTTCCTAACAAAAACTACATGATGAAGATGAAGGAACATTCAAAGCAAATCCGGAATAAGGTTCTTCAAAAGCACCAATCAGGGGTAGGATATAAGAACATTTCCAAGGCATTGAATATCCTCTCAGAGCACAGTAAAGTCCATTATTAAGAAATGGAGAGAATATGGCACAACTGTGAATCTGTCTAGAACAGGCCGTCCTCAAAAACGGAGTATCCGGGCGTATAGGGCACTAGTCAGGGAGGCCACCAAGAGGCCTATGGCAACTCTAAAGGAGTTACAGTGTTCCACGGCTGAGCTGGGAGACACTGTGCATATGGCAACAATAGCCCGGGTGCTTCACAAAACTGGCCTTTATGGGAGAGTGGCAAAAAGAAAGCCATTGTTGAAAAGAACTCGCATCAAATCTCGGCTAGAGTTTCCCAGAAGACATGTGGGAGACTCTGAGACCAAGTGGAAGAAGATTCTATGGTCTGATGAGACCAAAATAGAGCTTTTTGGCCTCAACGCTAAGCGTTATGTTTGCCACTGATCAACACAAGAAAAGTCCATAATGTCAAAGTGAAAAATAAAATCTACAAATTGTTCTAAATTAATTACAAATATAAAACAGAAAATAATTGATTGCATAAGTATTCATCCCCTTTGCTATGACACACCTAAATAAGCTCTGGTGCAACCAGTTGTCTTTAGAAGTCACATAATTAGTTTAATGGAGTCCACCTGTGTGCAATTAAGGTGTTTCACATGATTTCAGGTTAAATACACCTGTCTCTGGGAGGTCCCACAGTTGGTTAGTACATTTCCTAACAAAAACTACATCATGAAGATGAAGGAACATTCAAAGCAAATCCGGAATAAGGTTCTTCAAAAGCACCAATCGGGTAGGATATAAGAACATTTCCAAGGCATTGAATATCCTCTCAGACCACAGTAAAGTCCATTATTAAGAAATGGAGAGAATATGGCACAACTGTGAATCTGTCTAGAACAGGCCGTCCTCAAAAACGGAGTATCCGGGCGTATAGGGCACTAGTCAGGGAGGCCACCAAGAGGCCTATGGCAACTCTAAAGGAGTTACAGCGTTCCACGGCTGAGCTGGGAGACACTGTGCATATGGCAACAATAGCCCGGGTGCTTCACAAAACTGGCCTTTCTGGGAAAGTGGCAAAAAGAAAGCCATTGTTGAAAAAAACTCGCATCAAATCTCGGCTAGAGTTTCCCAGAAGGCATGTGGGAGACTCTGAGACCAAGTGGAAGAAGATTCTATGGTCTGATGAGACCAAAATAGAGCTTTTTGGCCTCAACGCTAAGCGCTATGTTTGCCACTGATCAACACAAGAAAAGTCCATAATGTCAAAGTGAAAAATAAAATCTACAAATTGTTCTAAATTAATTACAAATCTAAAACAGAAAATAATTGATTGCATAAGTATTCACCCCCTTTGCTATGACACACCTAAATAAGCTCTGGTGCAACCAATTGTCTTTAGAAGTCACATAATTAGTTGAATGGAGTCCACCTGTGTGCAATTAAGGTGTTTCACATGATTTCAGGTTAAATACACCTGTCTCTGGGAGGTCCCACAGTTGTTTAGTACATTTCCTAACAAAAACTACATCATGAAGATGAAGGAACATTCAAAGCAAATCCGGAATAAGGTTCTTCAAAAGCACCAATCAGGGGTAGGATATAAGAACATTTCCAAGGCATTGAATATCATCTCAGAGCACAGTAAAGTCCATTATTAAGAAATGGAGAGAATATGGCACAACTGTGAATCTGTCTAGAACAGGCCGTCCTCAAAAACGGAGTATCCGGGCGTATAGGGCACTAGTCAGGGAGGCCACCAAGAGGCCTATGGCAACTCTAAAGGAGTTACAGTGTTCCACGGCTGAGCTGGGAGACACTGTGCATATGGCAACAATAGCCCGGGTGCTTCACAAAACTGGCCTTTATGGGAGAGTGGCAAAAAGAAAGCCATTGTTGAAAAAAACTCGCATCAAATCTCGGCTAGAGTTTCCCAGAAGGCATGTGGGAGACTCTGAGACCAAGTGGAAGAAGATTCTATGGTCTGATGAGACCAAAATAGAGCTTTTTGGCCTCAAAGCTAAGCGCTATGTTTGCCACTGATCAACACAAGAAAAGTCCATAATGTCAAAGTGAAAAATAAAATCTACAAATTGTTCTAAATTAATTACAAATATAAAACAGAAAATAATTGATTGCATAAGTATTCACCCCCTTTGCTATGACACACCTAAATAAGCTCTGGTGCAACCAATTGTCTTTAGAAGTCACATAATTAGTTGAATGGAGTCCACCTGTGTGCAATTAAGGTGTTTCACATGATTTCAGGTTAAATACACCTGTCTCTGGGAGGTCCCACAGTTGGTTAGTACATTTCCTAACAAAAACTACATCATGAAGATGAAGGAACATTCAAAGCAAATCCGGAATAAGGTTCTTCAAAAGCACCAATCAGGGGTAGGATATAAGAACATTTCCAAGGCATTGAATATCCTCTCACAGCACAGTAAAGTCCATTATTAAGCAACGGAGAGAATATGGCACAACTATGAATCTGTCTAGAACAGGCCATCGTCATAAACGGAGTATCCGGGCGTATAGGGCACTAGTCAGGGAGGCCACCAAGAGGCCTATGGCAACTCTAAAGGAGTTACAGTGTTCCACGGCTGAGCTGGGAGACACTGTGCATATGGCAACAATAGCCCGGGTGCTTCACAAAACTGGCCTTTATGGGAGAGTTGCAAAAAGAAAGCCATTGTTGAAAAAAACTCGCATCAAATCTCGGCTAGAGTTTCCCAGAAGGCATGTGGGAGACTCTGAGACCAAGTGGAAGAAGATTCTATGGTCTGATGAGACCAAAATAGAGCTTTTTGGCCTCAACGCTAAGCGCTATGTTTGCCACTGATCAACACAAGAAAAGTCCATAATGTCAAAGTGAAAAATAAAATCTACAAATTGTTCTAAATTAATTACAAATATAAAACAGAAAATAATTGATTGCATAAGTATTCACCCCCTTTGCTATGACACACCTAAATAAGCTCTGGTGCAACCAGTTGTCTTTAGAAGTCACATAATTAGTTGAATGGAGTCCACCTGTGTGCAATTAAGGTGTTTCACATGATTTCAGGTTAAATACACCTGTCTCTGGGAGGTCCCACAGTTGGTTAGTACATTTCCTAACAAAAACTACATCATGAAGATGAAGGAACATTCAAAGCAAATCCGGAATAAGGTTCTTCAAAAGCACCAATCAGGGGTAGGATATAAGAACATTTCCAAGGCATTGAATATCCTCTCAGAGCACAGTAAAGTCCATTATTAAGAAATGGAGAGAATATGGCACAACTGTGAATCTGTCTAGAACAGGCCATCCTCAAAAACGGAGTATCCGGGCGTATAGGGCACTAGTCAGGGAGGCCACCAAGAGGCCTATGGCAACTCTAAAGGAGTTACAGTGTTCCACGGCTGAGCTGGGAGACACTGTGCATATGGCAACAATAGCCCGGGAGCTTCACAAATCTGGCCTTTATGGGAGAGTGGCAAAAAGAAAGCCATTGTTGAAAAAAACTTGCATCAAATCTCGGCTAGAGTTTCCCAGAAGGCATGTGGGAGACTCTGAGACCAAGTGGAAGAAGATTCTATGGTCTGATGAGACCAAAATAGAGCTTTTTGGCCTCAACACTAAGCGCTATGTTTGCCACTGATCAACACAAGAAAAGTCCATAATGTCAAAGTGAAAAATAAAATCTACAAATTGTTCTAAATTAATTACAAATATAAAACAGAAAATAATTGATTGCATAAGTATTCACCCCCTTTGCTATGACACACCTAAATAAGCTCTGGTGCAACCAGTTGTCTTTAGAAGTCACATAATTAGTTGAATGGAGTCCACCTGTGTGCAATTAAGGTGTTTCACATGATTTCAGGTTAAATACACCTGTCTCTGGGAGGTCCCACAGTTGGTTAGTACATTTCCTAACAAAAACTACATCATGAAGATGAAGGAACATTCAAAGCAAATCCGGAATAAGGTTCTTCAAAAGCACCAATCAGGGGTAGGATATAAGAACATTTCCAAGGCATTGAATATCCTCTCACAGCACAGTAAAGTCCATTATTAAGCAACGGAGAGAATATGGCACAACTGTGAATCTGTCTAGAACAGGCCGTCCTCAAAAACGGAGTATCCGGGCGTATAGGGCACTAGTCAGGGAGGCCACCAAGAGGCCTATGGCAACTCTAAAGGAGTTACAGTGTTCCACGGCTGAGCTGGGAGACACTGTGCATATGGCAATAATAGCCCGGGTGCTTCATAAAACTGGCCTTTATGGGAGAGTGGCAAAAAGAAAGCCATTGTTGAAAAAAACTTGCATCAAATCTCGGCTAGAGTTTCCCAGAAGGCATGTGGGAGACTCTGAGACCAAGTGGAAGAAGATTCTATGGTCTGATGAGACCAAAATAGAGCTTTTTGGCCTCAACGCTAAGCGCTATGTTTGCCACTGATCAACACAAGAAAAGTCCATAATGTCAAAGTGAAAAATAAAATCTACAAATTGTTCTAAATTAATTACAAATATAAAACAGAAAATAATTGATTGCATAAGTATTCACCCCCTTTGCTATGACACACCTAAATAAGCTCTGGTGCAGCCAATTGTCTTTAGAAGTCACATAATTAGTTGAATGGAGTCCACCTGTGTGCAATTAAGGTGTTTCACATGATTTCAGGTTAAATACACCTGTCTCTGGGAGGTCCCACAGTTGGTTAGTACATTTCCTAACAAAAACTACATCATGAAGATGAAGGAACATTCAAAGCAAATCCGGAATAAGGTTCTTCAAAAGCACCAATCAGGGGTAGGATATAAGAACATTTCCAAGGCATTGAATATCCTCTCACAGCACAGTAAAGTCCATTATTAAGCAACGGAGAGAATATGGCACAACTGTGAATCTGTCTAGAACAGGCCATCCTCATAAACGGAGTATCCGGGCGTATAGGGCACTAGTCAGGGAGGCCACCAAGAGGCCTATGGCAACTCTAAAGGAGTTACAGTGTTCCACGGCTGAGCTGGGAGACACTGTGCATATGGCAACAATAGCCCGGGTGCTTCACAAAACTGGCCTTTATGGGAGAGTTGCAAAAAGAATGCCATTGTTGAAAAAAACTCGCATCAAATCTCGGCTAGAGTTTCCCAGAAGGCATGTGGGAGACTCTGAGACCAAGTGGAAGAAGATTCTATGGTCTGATGAGACCAAAATAGAGCTTTTTGGCCTCAACGCTAAGCGCTATGTTTGCCACTGATCAACACAAGAAAAGTCCATAATGTCAAAGTGAAAAATAAAATCTACAAATTGTTCTAAATTAATTACAAATATAAAACAGAAAATAATTGATTGCATAAGTATTCACCCCCTTTGCTATGACACACCTAAATAAGCTCTGGTGCAACCAGTTGTCTTTAGAAGTCACATAATTAGTTGAATGGAGTCCACCTGTGTGCAATTAAGGTGTTTCACATGATTTCAGGTTAAATACACCTGTCTCTGGGAGGTCCCACAGTTGGTTAGTACATTTCCTAACAAAAACTACATCATGAAGATGAAGGAACATTCAAAGCAAATCCGGAATAAGGTTCTTCAAAAGCACCAATCAGGGGTAGGATATAAGAACATTTCCAAGGCATTGAATATCATCTCAGAGCACAGTAAAGTCCATTATTAAGAAATGGAGAGAATATGGCACAACTGTGAATCTGTCTAGAACAGGCCGACCTCAAAAACTGAGTATCCGGGCGTATAGGGCACTAGTCAGGGAGGCCACCAAGAGGCCTATGGCAACTCTAAAGGAGTTACAGTGTTCCACGGCTGAGCTGGGAGACACTGTGCATATGGCAACAATAGCCCGGGAGCTTCACAAAACTGGCCTTTATGGGAGAGTGGCAAAAAGAAAGCCATTGTTGAAAAAAACTTGCATCAAATCTCGGCTAGAGTTTCCCAGAAGGCATGTGGGAGACTCTGAGACCAAGTGGAAGAAGATTCTATGGTCTGATGAGACCAAAATAGAGCTTTTTGGCCTCAACACTAAGCGCTATGTTTGCCACTGATCAACACAAGAAAAGTCCATAATGTCAAAGTGAAAAATAAAATCTACAAATTGTTCTAAATTAATTACAAATATAAAACAGAAAATAATTGATTGCATAAGTATTCACCCCCTTTGCTATGACACACCTAAATAAGCTCTGGTGCAACCAGTTGTCTTTAGAAGTCACATAATTAGTTGAATGGAGTCCACCTGTGTGCAATTAAGGTGTTTCACATGATTTCAGGTTAAATACACCTGTCTCTGGGAGGTCCCACAGTTGGTTAGTACATTTCCTAACAAAAACTACATCATGAAGATGAAGGAACATTCAAAGCAAATCCGGAATAAGGTTCTTCAAAAGCACCAATCAGGGGTAGGATATAAGAACATTTCCAAGGCATTGAATATCATCTCAGAGCACAGTAAAGTCCATTATTAAGAAATGGAGAGAATATGGCACAACTGTGAATCTGTCTAGAACAGGCCGTCCTCAAAAACGGAGTATCCGGGCGTATAGGGCAATAGTCAGGGAGGCCACCAAGAGGCCTATGGCAACTCTAAAGGAGTTACAGTGTTCCACGGCTGAGCTGGGAGACACTGTGCATATGGCAACAATAGCCCGGGTGCTTCACAAAACTGGCCTTTATGGGAGAGTGGCAAAAAGAAAGCCATTGTTGAAAAAAACTCGCATCAAATCTCGGCTAGAGTTTCCCAGAAGGCATGTGGGAGACTCTGAGACCAAGTGGAAGAAGATTCTATGGTCTGATGAGACCAAAATAGAGCTTTTTGGCCTCAACGCTAAGCGCTATGTTTGCCACTGATCAACACAAGAAAAGTCCATAATGTCAAAGTGAAAAATAAAATCTACAAATTGTTCTAAATTAATTACAAATATAAAACAGAAAATAATTGATTGCATAAGTATTCACCCCCTTTGCTATGACACACCTAAATAAGCTCTGGTGCAACCAGTTGTCTTTAGAAGTCACATAATTAGTTGAATGGAGTCCACCTGTGTGCAATTAAGGTGTTTCACATGATTTCAGGTTAAATACACCTGTCTCTGGGAGGTCCCACAGTTGGTTAGTACATTTCCTAACAAAAACTACATCATGAAGATGAAGGAACATTCAAAGCAAATCCGGAATAAGGTTCTTCAAAAGCACCAATCAGGGGTAGGATATAAGAACATTTCCAAGGCATTGAATATCCTCTCAGAGCACAGTAAAGTCCATTATTAAGAAATGGAGAGAATATGGCACAACTGTGAATCTGTCTAGAACAGGCCGTCCTCAAAAACGGAGTATCCGGGCGTATAGGGCACTAGTCAGGGAGGCCACCAAGAGGCCTATGGCAACTCTAAAGGAGTTACAGTGTTCCACGGCTGAGCTGGGAGACACTGTGCATATGGCAACAATAGCCCGGGTGCTTCACAAAACTGGCCTTTATGGGAGAGTGGCAAAAAGAAAGCCATTGTTGAAAAAACCTCGCATCAAATCTCGGCTAGAGTTTCCCAGAAGGCATGTGGGAGACTCTGAGACCAAGTGGAAGAAGATTCTATGGTCTGATGAGACCAAAATAGAGCTTTTTGGCCTCAACGCTAAGCGCTATGTTTGCCACTGATCAACACAAGAAAAGTCCATAATGTCAAAGTGAAAAATAAAATCTACAAATTGTTCTAAATTAATTACAAATATAAAACAGAAAATAATTGATTGCATAAGTATTCACCCCCTTTGCTATGACACACCTAAGTAAGCTCTGGTGCAACCAATTGTCTTTAGAAGTCACATAATTAGTTGAATGGAGTCCACCTGTGTGCAATTAAGGTGTTTAACATGATTTCAGGTTAAATACACCTGTCTCTGGGAGGTCCCACAGTTGGTTAGTACATTTCCTAACAAAAACTACATGATGAAGATGAAGGAACATTCAAAGCAAATCCGGAATAAGGTTCTTCAAAAGCACCAATCAGGGGTAGGATATAAGAACATTTCCAAGGCATTGAATATCCTCTCAGACCACAGTAAAGTCCATTATTAAGAAATGGAGAGAAAATAGCACAACTGTGAATCTGTCTAGAACAGGCCGTCCTCAAAAACGGAGTATCCGGGCGAGAAGTGCACTAGTCAGGGAGGCCACCAAGAGGCCTATGGCAACTCTAAAGGAGTTACAGTGTTCCACGGCTGAGCTGGGAGACACTGTGCATATGGCAACAATAGCCGGGTGCTTCACAAAACTGGCCTTTCTGGGAAAGTGGCAAAAAGAAAGCCATTGTTGAAAAAAACTCGCATCAAATCTCGGCTAGAGTTTCCCAGAAGGCATGTGGGAGACACTGAGACCAAGTGGAAGAAGATTCTATGGTCTGATGAGACCAAAATAGAGCTTTTTGCCCTCAACGCTAAGCGCTATGTTTCCACTGATCAACACAAGAAAAGTCCATAATGTCAAAGTGAAAAAATAAAATCTACAAATTGTTCTAAATTAATTACAAATATAAAACAGAAAATAATTGATTGCATAAGTATTCACCCCCTTTGCTATGACACACCTAAATAAGCTCTGGTGCAACCAGTTGTCTTTAGAAGTCACATAATTAGTTGAATGGAGTCCACCTGTGTGCAATTAAGGTGTTTCACATGATTTCAGGTTAAATAGACCTGTCTCTGGGAGGTCCCACAGTTGGTTAGTACATTTCCTAACAAAAACTACATCATGAAGATGAAGGAACATTCAAAGCAAATCCGGAATAAGGTTCTTCAAAAGCACCAATCAGGGGTAGGATATAAGAACATTTCCAAGGCATTGAATATCATCTCAGAGCACAGTAAAGTCCATTATTAAGAAATGGAGAGAATATGGCACAACTGTGAATCTGTCTAGAACAGGCCGACCTCAAAAACTGAGTATCCGGGCGTATAGGGCACTAGTCAGGGAGGCCACCAAGAGGCCTATGGCAACTCTAAAGGAGTTACAGTGTTCCACGGCTGAGCTGGGAGACACTGTGCATATGGCAACAATAGCCCGGGAGCTTCACAAAACTGGCCTTTATGGGAGAGTGGGCAAAAAGAAAGCCATTGTTGAAAAAAACTTGCATCAAATCTCGGCTAGAGTTTCCCAGAAGGCATGTGGGAGACTCTGAGACCAAGTGGAAGAAGATTCTATGGTCTGATGAGACCAAAATAGAGCTTTTTGGCCTCAACACTAAGCGCTATGTTTGCCACTGATCAACACAAGAAAAGGCCATAATGTCAAAGTGAAAAATAAAATCTACAAATTGTTCTAAATTAATTACAAATATAAAACAGAAAATAATTGATTGCATAAGTATTCACCCCCTTTGCTATGACACACCTAAATAAGCTCTGGTGCAACCAGTTGTCTTTAGAAGTCACATAATTAGTTGAATGGAGTCCACCTGTGTGCAATTAAGGTGTTTCACATGATTTCAGGTTAAATACACCTGTCTCTGGGAGGTCCCACAGTTGGTTAGTACATTTCCTAACAAAAACTACATCATGA
This sequence comes from Acipenser ruthenus, assembly GCF_902713425.1. Taxonomy (NCBI): domain Eukaryota; kingdom Metazoa; phylum Chordata; class Actinopteri; order Acipenseriformes; family Acipenseridae; genus Acipenser; species Acipenser ruthenus. Next base: position 188,488 of record NW_026707964.1, read on the forward strand.
AGATGAAGGAACATTCAAAGCAAATCCGGAATAAGGTTCTTCAAAAGCACCAATCAGGGGTAGGATATAAGAACATTTCCAAGGCATTGAATATCATCTCAGAGCACAGTAAAGTCCATTATTAAGAAATGGAGAGAATATGGCACAACTGTGAATCTGTCTAGAACAGGCCGTCCTCAAAAACGGAGTATCCGGGCGTATAGGGCACTAGTCAGGGAGGCCACCAAGAGGCCTATGGCAACTCTAAAGGAGTTACAGTGTTCCACGGCTGAGCTGGGAGACACTGTGCATATGGCAACAATAGCCGGGTGCTTCACAAAACTGGCCTTTATGGGGAGAGTGGCAAAAAGAAAGCCATTGTTGAAAAAAACTCGCATCAAATCTCGGCTAGAGTTTCCCAGAAGGCATGTGGGAGACTCTGAGACCAAGTGGAAGAAGATTCTATGGTCTGATGAGACCAAATAGAGCTTTTTGGCCTCAACGCTAAGCGCTATGTTTGCCACTGATCAACACAAGAAAAGTCCATAATGTCAAAGTGAAAAATAAAATCTACAAATTGTTCTAAATTAATTACAAATATAAAACAGAAAATAATTGATTGCATAAGTATTCACCCCCTTTGCTATGACACACCTAAATAAGCTCTGGTGCAACCAATTGTCTTTAGAATTCACATAATTAGTTGAGTGGAGTCCACCTGTGTGCAATTAAGGTGTTTCACATGATTTCAGGTTAAATACACCTGTCTCTGGGAGGTCCCACAGTTGGTTAGTACATTTCC